>NW_019213313.1:53589-83516 GCF_002532875.2 Varroa jacobsoni | reverse complement strand
CGGTGGTGGTGGTGTGGTGGTGGTGGTGGTGGTGGTGTGGTGGTGGCGGTGGTGGTGGTGGTGGTGGTGGTGGTGGTGGTGATGATGATGATGGTGATGATGGTGATGATGATGATGACGATGACGACGACGACGATAGCGATGGTGGTGGCGATAATGGCGGTGATGATGTTCTTCTTGTCCTCGTCATTGTCATCATCGAGATACGTGATGTGTAACTTCTGGCAATACGGCTGGCCGGTACATGCTGTTGTTGTTGCTCTTGTTGGTGCTGCTTTTACGCAGCCAGTCGGCATCCGTTGCTCCATCCAGCTCGGACGGCCAGCAGTAGGTTCCTGCAGCGGCCGATGCCCGGGCAGCGGACACCGTTGTGAAAGGTCATTTCGCATCAGTTATACAGTAATCGGTCGAATTGACAGGCCGTCAGACACCGGCAAAGGGGTCAGATAGATATCGACAGCCTGATTGGATCATTCCCTGACACCAGCTGACAAATGAACTACCAACTGTCACTACAGACAAAATGAATTGTACTTTTGATACAAAAAGCTGCAGTCGCCCGTTTTGAGCCCCGTAACTCTCTCCCTGTTTCTGCTGCAACACCAATAGCGAATGAATTAACAATAAAAAAAACCCTGGCTGGGCTGGCAACGATACGTTCCGACGTGCCGAACAGTGGCAGCAGAAGCATAAACAGCAAGATCAATTCAAACTACGAGGGCAATGAAGACGAAAAAGTAACGAATTAAAGTGCCAATAGAATGCAGCTACGGGGGGCTATTGTGATCACGCAGAAACCTATGCAGTTGGTAGCAGAAGTAGAAGCAAGCATCCAGTGGGCAAAAATGGCGCTATCTCTTTCATCCAGTGTCCCTTTTAACTAGCCAAATGACGAAGGGCCAGGGAATTAATCACCTATCAATTAAACTTATGCCGCCATTAACACAGTTGACAGTACAGTCAATGTAAAAAAGAAAAAAAACTGAATATTACCTTTTTTTGTGACATTGGTTTTATGGCTTGCGTCCTTGCTGGGAGACGGGACGGCGATTGCTGGTCCCTTTCACCTGAAACCTTGGCCGTCCAGGCTCTCACGTGGACAACAATTGGAGCAGTACTATAACTAACGATAAACCATTGCGTCATCTTTGAATAATGTTTTCCTTACTGTATAAATTGGCGTTATTGAGAACATGCGAGTGGCAGGTTGGTCTGATAGCAATGTAACACAGTGTAAACATATACATTCAATTCATCATTAGATTTACTGAAACATTGCCTAAACCTAACATGGTACATCATCAGCAAGAAGTTACAATGATTTTTGTAATGTAAGTTAAATGTTTCAAGTTCTACGTTAGGTGCTGCCGTTAAACTAAAAAAAAATAACTGGCCTCGATGTTGAAGCGAGTAGACTTTAAAGATGAAGATAAAATCGATCTCTAATGGATATATGAGTGTTTACGGTCAGCGGTTACGCCGCTGAGCGTTACGTCGCCATCCCTGCAGCAAGCGTCATGTGAAATATACCATTCGAAATTCTGTCACGCCGATGTTCCTCCAACCTAGGATACAATCAGCTGCCTGGAGTCAGGACAATGGATCATTTTCTTTTCCCTAGCTACATATGTGTGCGTTATCATGTTTTAGTCGATGTATGCGTATTTTATTACATGGCCATACCATCTCGTGCATGGCTCAACCAATTTCTGTATCTTTTTAGCATGCACGCTGTTTTCTGATTCGTATTGAAAAAAAAAAAGATAGGCTTTCCCATAGGCCCCTAGCACACGGGTGGAGCAGCGAATTTGACTCGACCGAGGTATCACCATCATACATGAACGTGTACTGATTGGCACGCAGCATCTATTTGCCGAGCTAAAAAGTTTAACAGTAAAAACAGACGCTGAACCCATATTGCTCCGCTAGTGGCAATTTTGTCATCGGTCGCCATTTTATTCGCTGAAAGACATCACTCCCATTCCGTTTCTATATCATCAAAACATAAAAATATAATTTTCTAATTACTCCTTTCAGGTCCCATTAAACGTTTGCTAAGCGTCTTGGACCATCGTTGTACAGCGACTACTCTTTATAAACCGTCCACCAAGCTTTGGTGCGATCCGCCAGAATCGGCGCATCTTCTACAACCTTAGACCAGTTTTTCAAAATCACTTTCTTTCTTTGCACGCTAGGAAGATGATGAAGTATCTATGCTGTTAATTCGTATATATATTGAAGGCCGATAGACGCATACTGATATAAATGTTTACATCTCCGTAGATGTTACCGTGGTCTGGTGATATTTGATGACTTTAATCTTTTCCTTCATCCACAACTCCGATCCAGCAAAAGTTTCCTCGGACAAACGTTAACCACAAAAAGCATTGTTGCGTTTTACTGTCCAGTTAACGTGACGTATGATTACGTGTACGATATCTGCAACTTGTTCGATAGCTTTTTGCTTAGAGGGGATGGATGGCTAGTGGCAATTTCGTCATCGATCGTTATCTTGTACGATGCAAGGTGATATTTACTATCGTGAACCATTGTTTCTGTTACAGAGCTAGAGAGTTGTACTGTATTTTGAATTATTCCCATATTCGATCTTTGTGTTGAACATTTCCTTCTTATGGCACACAATTTATCAAACGGTAAACTATAGCTAGGTGCGTATTACCAGGTGCCATATATGCTTTGTACGACACGTTCATGTTGTTGAAGTGTCAAACATCTGCACAGCCGACCGCAGCGATACTCGTTCTGCACGTTTGTGCGCGCACACGAAGGAAATGCTACACGGCACGATCAGCCAAGCGTACGAACAGGACAGGGCAATCCATAGTAATTATAATGAGATAATATGCCTGGCAGCATTATTATTTTTTACTACTACAATTATTCAAATAAAATAAATTGCCCCTCTATCGATTCGATAAACCCAAAGTCGGTGGCCGTATTTGTACACGATGGGCCCATGTGTTTCGTCTATTTTCGATGTTGTGACCCGTGATTCAAGCGGATGCTCGACGTAATTGAATGTTTGAAAACAAAAGGGGATCAAAACTTCAGCAGGCGTCCCGGGAGAGGTATCTTGCATCGAGTCAATCCTCCCTGCTGCCCTATGCACCATTGGCAATTTAGCACGTGTAATAAATCAATTTGCAGAAGCTCTCTTTTGGAATATATTCGCAGATGCTAATTCAAGGTCACGGTGTATCTGCAACAGATTGGCCGTGATAGCTGAACAAATAGAGATATTTATAATTGTCACAATGCTACTGGCGTGCATACTAACTGATATAGTTGTCCACTGGTGTAGAATTCATCTGATCAGGACTCCGTGGTGGCCTGTCAAGGTCGTTGCTGCAAATGGGGAGACCCGCAATGCTATAGTCTCACGAGTGTTGACGTTCTGGTCTCGCTAATATACCACTTCTTCCGATCGATCCCGATCAGCTAGGTTGGGTGCTGTTAAAGATAGGAGCTGTTTCGTGTCAATCAATGGCATCCGTTCGGGTGCCTATTTTCCACTTGCTCACTTCTACCGTACTCCACGGGTCCGGCTATTTTATCCAACTGTTATAATGCTGTATACAATAGTAGCCATTGTCATCTTTGTCGTGCTAACATACGTCGTCTTGCTATTTTCTGTTCTACACGGACTCGTGGCCTGCGACTGGCCTCGTTTTGGCTTTATACAATGGTTTCAGCTCCGCCACCCGCTGTCTTCATACTGCCACTAACCGCAAATGATTGGTCGTGCGCAAACGCGCTCAAGGATTGAAGACGATTGCAGAGAATTGAGGTATCGGATCGCATCTGAAATTGTGGCTGGTGACGTCGCCAAAGTGACAGAGATATAGGCTGCAGGGTAAAAAGGTTAGAATTACTCTAAGGATGAGAATAGGGCCAACAGAAGTGAGTTGACGTACCTCGGTGGCAAAAAACGCATCGCTCGTTCAGCAGCGGACCGAAGGTGATGCGATCATAAGTAGTCGCTTGACAGCGGGCGCATCACCTGTGAAACTTCGCATTGTACGTACACGTATCGAATCGGAGACGCAGCAAAAGGGAATTATCGCTATAAGCGTACTGGATGGCACCGTGCCACAGTTCATGCCGGCTAATACAAAGATTGGCTTCGAGAGAGAGAAAATAGAGAGATCGGCTTCGACGGCGCGAGCAGCAGCAGCTGCAACCGCATTAGGAGCAGCATCGAGATTGCAGTAGAGCTTCATTGCCCAGCTTCTATAGTAGTAGCAGCAGCATGAAGCTGCTCAAGAACGACACAGTGAATCGTAGGATCAGCATGACCTCACAACAGCGACAGAAATGATTATTATGCTAGTTGGGATTATCAGTTGCGGACTTATAGGTGCGAAGGATCGGGTGTACACGACATGGGTCATAAAGGAGATTAGCTGTCCGGGTGCAGGAGACACGACGTTGACTTACCAACTCCGAAAGTGATCGGTCAGATCGATCGTCCAACGGGCCGTGTCGTAGACTCGTGGTTGAGAACAGTATGTGTTCTTACCGTGAAGGTGAAACTACTGAAGCTTGTGCGTGCCTCATGTTAGTGTCTTCATTACTACGCTAACTACTAATCAAGTTGCAGCATGCTGTCTTTTTTTGACGTGAACTCTGCTTATGTCTATAGGGATGCCCTTGTTCACCTCGTGATGCGTCGAACTTTTTCTCTTGTGATATTATACAGTTTATCTAGGTATTATTTAGATATTACACAACTGCTATACAATTTACAGGGGCAATTTGATGCTTTGTCAAATCTACGCTCACAGGGCAAATCTATTAGACATATAAAATATATTACTCGCGTGTCTGCATTATATAACGCAATTCTATTGTCGATAAGCGTCTCGTCTGAATCTTGGGAATGTTAATTTTTGAAAACTGGCATGTTTCACCGTTCTTCCACCTTTACCATAGTGGTAGGGGTATTTGTGGGAGGAAATTTTGGTAGCTAAGAATGCTCTTCCAAGATTTGTGCAGCATCTTTTAACCTATTTAATTTTTTATCCTTTGCTACTTTATATTCCTATTCACTCTTTTGTTTCCGGCGCTATTTTGAACCGATACAGTGCGTCAATCGTATCATTGACCCCATTTTTTATCTTAAAACTTTCCGTCCCTCTTCCTTGTTCCGTTGTTAAACCACTCATCGAACTCGCCCACTATGTCTAAATGGCGATATCTTTCCACCTTTCAATATATCTTGTACGCGCTCCCCATTTATCGGCGTGTTTTTTTTTACTCGTGATCTCCAAAGTCGTATTTCTTTTCATATTTTCCTTATCGCAGTACACTACACCACTTTGACTTTGGTCCCTTGTGCTTCCGTCCTTCTTTATTCCGCTAGTCGGCACGGCCCCTTGCGTCTACCGATCGGACTAGGACTCATCATGCACAGTTGTCGCGTCGGTGCTTCTGTTGTCCTCCTATAGATGCCGCTACGAATTATCCTCTTCTTCCTTAGCCGCTCCATTGTTTCAACTATCGGCGACGGCCGCACCAGCGGCGGCTCCATAATTCTATTTGCGTTTTTTGTCCCTACTACTATTTTCCTGGCGGGACATTCGTCCGGAGCGTACCTTGATCGTTGGCTAGCTAGCCAGCTAACGATCTCTTTTCGTTTTCCGAAGGGAAAACACATTTTTCCTACAGGGAAAAAAAATAGAACTTTTGTCGGGTCGTTGTTGTCGCCATCGTCGTTAAAAACGCGGATGAGCCCAAACAGCCCACATTTGCGGACCGTCAGGCGACAGACGCATACAACCCGATACTGCTTTTACGGCCACTAGTATCATAGCTACTGTTCCTATGGCAGACGAGTTCGAGTTCCGCCGACATCGCTGCGAGTGTAGGTGTTTCCCGTTCAGCCGCGCTCGTATCGATGCTAGAGAATGAATGTGTTGTGCCATCTCTCTATCATCGGACGATCGGTGCTTCCATGCGTCGTCTTCACTCAGTCGGTCGCTTTATGAATGCTGTTCCGTGTTTTTAGCAGAGACCAACAGGCCGCCTGAGTTATTCGATGCTGTCAACGCCTTTTTTTCTCTCCCTCTCTTTTTGCTTGTTTTTTATAACTGTTCAATTGACTGGCGCCTGGGCCGGCCAAGTCACTTCCAATATGACTCTGTCTGTCTGTGTGTGGCATTATCAAGACCTTGGGTCTATTACGACGACACTGATGCTGGGTCAACATGTCGCATGTAGCCGGCGGAAGAGTCCGGCTGATCTCGACCGGCGCCAATTTCGTTAGTTTCCTCATCTACATTTTTTTCGACTTGCACCGTTGTGTACTTGACGTCCAAGAAATAGGGAGACGGGGTCGCCGTAAACGTCGCTCTTTAAAAAAAAAAAAGTGTCCTTTATAGTTTTACGAGGCGACAGGACAGTGACAACAGATTTCGGTCCGGATACACTTTTGACAATGAACCAGAAGAACTAGGAAGCGTGCCATATCCATTTGGAGCTTGAGGTAGTAATATGCGGGTGCCTGATTAATAAGTAAGCAGGCTGAGGCATGGATCGATGTCGCTCAATATCTAGACTCGTAAAGAGAGCACAATGAGAAATATCAATGTAGCTCAACGTAAATCTCTTAAACACGTTAAACTTTATCAGACGGACGACACTTTTACTCGTATAATCAATTTCCGGCAACGTTCGTATTGTTGTTGTTGTTGTTATGTTTAATATGATGATCGTTACGGGGTCCATCAGAACACTCTTTAATGTACGGAGACCGAAGTCGTTATTATGTTTAGTTAAGTGGATGACGGGAAGCTCGGCGTCCGGTTTGACTTCACCGCCATTTGCTTATGCTTCTACTGTTTGGCTTATCATTGGTACTATTTGCGATCTCCTGTGCGAGACTTCATTGACTCGTGCTAGTATTTTTCGCACACTCATGTATATATATATCGCTCTTGTCCCTTCGAAAAGACAGCTTCACGGTGTTCAGCGACAGCAACTTAAAGCAACGCGCCTAGTGAATTATAAATCTACGGAAAGGACCATCGAGCGCCATCGCTTGACACTATGTGTACTCACGATTGAAGACCAGTTACGATAAATTCAATTATTAAATTTCGATAAATTGAATTAATTAGATCAGCACCTGCTGCTGCTACTGCTGCTGTGTTGTTTTTTCCTATTGCCAGCCGCTAAAGCGCGCGTTCCGTTGCGGCTGGTCCATCCGGTGGTCACTTGCGCCGTTTTTAGCGGAAGTCAATGCCTGGAGTGTCTTAAGGTTCCGATAGACGGGCTGAAAATCAGCCCAAAATAAATGTTTTACCATACGGATTGTCCGCCCAAGCGCTCATGTTGGTGCGAAGGGTCCGCACTTTTAATGCAGAAGTGGCAAAGACTAAAGGACTGACTCCTAAAAAGCGACTGAGCAACGAGAGTGATCTTTGAACGACACAAAGCTATCGACGCCGGCTTACAGATGACAAAGAGGGAAATATCGATCACCCACCCGTATCAATCATTTCTTTACTGATGATGTCACAGAAAATGTAGAAAATAAAAATGATCATGATATCATTGTTACTAACGATTTACTGGAAGGAGCTGAGCCTGTGTCCGTTACGGACAACCACATTTTGTAATTACGTGTACCTCACTATTACAAGTAGCACCGTATTGAGGATGCGGCGGTATTTCCAGTCGATATAGGTTGAGAGTGCTTTATCGGACGAAGTTAGAAAAATACAATGATATATTACTTCTATTTGGAACTAAGTTTTATCCGTGGCCGCCATAATGCAACCCGCTAGCGGTACAGTTCAAATGAGCGGCCCACACTTTTGCCCCATGTCACTTAGAGGCTGTCTGACAAATGCAACTGTTTAACACATAAAACTAGAAACTAGATTTGCATTAACGATTTATGTACAATAATGTATTCAACTAGAGCGTGTACAACGAGATTTACTCTTCTGACTCTGTTTGGCCTGCTGGTTCTTGATTATTACTGCTCTGACCATGGTCAGTACCGACCAGCGCCGCTCGACTGTTACATTATACATGTACCGTTGGAGCTATACCCCGGCACACCGAGGCTACCCCTCCACTTCGCTGCTGCAAGCAGAATACTCAAGTGGATAGTGTTAGTGCATTTTGCTGGGGCGGCGCTCCTTCTCTGAACAGCGATGTGTGGTGCTTGAGTTGTCCAAATTTTGTGGTTCGCCATGCCAAGCACCCGCCAATAGTCATGTCTCGGTGATGCAGCGGTCGAGTGGTCTGTTCTGTAAAGGGAACTTACACACAAAATTCAAAAAGAAGAGTGCATGGAAAGGAAACTGCTGTGGTGGCAGGGAGCGAATGGGGGCATTGTGGGAAACCATTTGCCATGCCTGCGCGTTTAGGCTTGTTGAGGCTGGCCTCCTAAAGCAGACCCTCGATGAAAACCACCTATAGGGTAGGACCAATGCTGAGGTTTCTTTGCATGCTCCACATACGAACATTGCTCCTGCGGCTGTTATTCCTGCTGATCCTTTCTACTCAACACACTTCCGTTGCGGCGGCAGCCGCAGCGGAGTCCGCTACGCGGAGTCGGGATGCTGCGGGCGCCGTGGCTGCTGCGAAGTGCTGAAAGCCCTCCTGCTTCATCCAACTAACACGCATCAGCGAGGTCTCTTACTCCCTCGCGGGAGATGGGAAGCAACCGGAAACACCCACATAGAAAAGGCAGTTGTGCTCGCTCCCACAATTATCCATCTCGACGCGCGCGTTCGCTGGTGGCAACGGGGCGGATCCGTCTCTCACCACCCTCTGAGGAGTTGTCTTCGTGGCCAAGTTGTCGACGGCCTGCTCTAACGGCCTAGCGGTTTTAGCAAGGCCTTTCAACTCTGTGCTCCGACAGTGGCAAACCTTACGAGACATAGACCCAGGCTCAGAACTGTGCAGCAACGGGCCGCTAGCAGTCGCCAATTGCTCTACCGCGCATATGATCACTTTGGCACTCTCACTCGCTGAACAGACAAACATACATACGGGCAGACGGATTTACGGATGGACAGACCGCATAAAAAAGGGCAGAAGTTGTATGTATATACAGAGAATCGACCCCTTTCCATACGATTTATGGCAGATTGTGTTTAACGTAAAGACGTGCTATAACGACTGTGATTACATGTTCTCATGTTGTATTGTGTTGAGCAAGCACGCAGAACACATTTGAGTACATGTGCCTGATTGGTCAAGCCTACAGTTACGTAATAGTGGGTGAGAAAACAGTAGACCCTCATCCATGTAATATGGGCTGGTCCGGACTCGTAAAAAAGGTCTGCAGCTACTACTGGCCCATCGTTTGGCGGTGAATACTACTACTTGTTAACTTATACGTTTAGAGGTGTGTGTCTATAGGTAAACTATATTACGTATCTAATCCATGCTGTGGAATTACTTTAGAGGACGCATTTATCAATAACTGTATAGAGTAAAGTCTAGCAGAACGAACATCTACAAAAAGGTGTCGAAGGGTCGAACAAATAGATACTCAAAGGGTCTTGCCTTTCCCTTCGAATCCATCTGCTAGATTCGCGTTCAGACTGGAAGACAAGCGCTCTGTTTCACAAATGTCTATGGTACAAAAATACTAACATTTTTCAAACATTGGATGTACGTAAACGTTCGATACGTACGCTCATTACGGAATATGATTGGTAGATCTATCTATGGTTTACTAGTTTAAGCTCATTATTTACTGCATATAGCCTAAAAAGTCGACTATGTAAACTCTACCTAGCGGCAGCCGTATCTCGACCAGCGACTCGTTCTAAATTCACATTTATATTTAACTAGAGACTATTTAATGGCTCTGTCTGAACGCTACCAATAAGCTTGTTGGTAGCTAGCTATCACTTCCTTGCCTTCAAGCCTTTAATTGGAATCGTGCCATGTCTATCCCCGGGTCGCTACTGCAGCCTGTATCTTCATCCGCGTACAATATGTTTGCGGCTGTTCCAAGCAACTCCGAATATATCCGAAGGACAGGACAGGACAGAAACGTGCCCATATGTAAGATCCCTTTGTAGCTAAAGGCGTGAGCTGATACATATATATACACACGAAACGAATGCGTGCGGATTGGTGCGATCCGCTTCCACTGCCGCATTACCCTAAATAGATAGATGAATGGCAGACATCGGCCTACAGATACGCGTCATTGTACGCGTGTAATCAGCGATAATAGTAATAACTGCATTGCGCATAACGCTGTTCTTTCTTGTCTTTTTTTTTTTATTTCTTGCTCTTTATTTTCGCTTGTAATGATAACACGCCTCTTGTTCTTTCTAAATCGACGCAATTACACCTCCTGATCGGACCTATAGCGCTCCAGTCTGTAGTATTATACGTATGTACCAGGAGCAGGATGGGAAGTCGAAATACTCGGTCATATCTACGGGGATACTGTGTTTAAACGATGAGGAACATATGAGCTAACCGACTCGAGAGAGCAGTGTTGAATGAGGTCTAGTTGAGACTACGCCGATAACATCGGTAGTCAGCGCGGGAAGCCAACGGACTCGTGGGCCGTGGCGACGAAAAGACCAGCCCTATAGCACCCCCGAGTTACCGCGGCAGGTAGAGGTGATGATGGCAGAATCTTCGCGTTCGGTGCCTTCACCCCCTAGTGCTATTGCTTGCAGAGCTGCTTTGTATAAGTGGCTTATAAATGGGATTATCTATTTAGACCCGGCACACTATCGTGTCGCGATAGTTGAGGTATTATCCGCCTTGTAATATTACTACCGGATGGGAACCTACTCGGCTACGGGGGTTTCGGGTGATGGATAGGTCGGAACAAGCAACTAAAACCAAAATAAGCTAATTATACCAAGAAACTTCGTTGCGTAGCACCACCACTACCTTCCAGCTTGACGACTAAGCCCACTAGATGGACTTTAACCCGAGGGGATCGATGCTCATTTTAAAATGATTTTCGCAAACCCACATAACCACCCTCTGTCTATGCCAGGCGTCCACTGGAGAAGCGCCGACAACTCGAGGGAGAAGATTGCAGTATTGGGGTAGTTACCATATTTGACCTAACATGATACTAAGTGGAAAAAAGCTGAATATATATATTAGCAGTAGCAGATTATCTAATTATTATAGAAATTAGTGGCCGTCTCTTTATACTTAATATTCGCAAAACGTTTTCGAATAAATGAATATTAACATTACTGTGTAAGCGTGTAAAGTATAGTGACTATTTTTCTATTGATCGGACTAGTTATTTAAGCGTTGTCAACTAATTTACCAGTTGTATCATTAAACGTAATTTATTCAGACTTGTCAACCTAATAAGATATAAAATGTAGATGCTACAATGTGGCATTTAATAGTGGCGCATATGGCATTGAAGGTTTTATACAGACCGTTCGTTGATGCTTTCCGAAGCTTTCCCGCAGTTTAGCTAGTATAGAAAATCAGGAATGGGTCAAAGTTTTGAGGAACAACGATTAGATAAACAAATGATTTTCGGATATGAATATATCGTGACATATTTTCACGGGTAGGTGCACTTCAAGGACTTATCCGCTTTCAAACAACTCTAGAATGCCAAACACTTGGGTGCAGGCTGCAATAGGCCTACAGGATAAATATGTTTCAGCTCTATATAAATATAGTTCGTGCAACCATTACGCTATCCGTTTGCAGTAGAGTTTTCGCTCGTATGGGGATGTATCTTCATAGAGGCGCTGCTCGCGAGCGCTGGAACGACAATCGCCCTAGTATCTATAACGTTAGGCACTTCCCGATAGAGGGTAAACTGTGCCTGGCGGCACGTTAGCCAAGAAGGCAATAGCACAGGCCATTTGTGCGACTGTCAAATGCAGAAATTTGATAGAGGCCCATTGCCCGCTCTCTCCGTTAGGTGGCCAGGTTAGGTTCCACAGAGGTTGAGCACCCATTCAGGCCCGCCATAGTCAGCCAGGCCGACGATTCGTGCTGAATCCGCAAGGAAGCACTGTTTCGGATGCTCAAAATTATTTGCCCACATTAACCACAACCCCGAAAGCTACTAATCATAATGGCTTTTGTGATGCGGGGCACTCTGCAGCGAATGCTTTCAATGAGCACACGCGAGACGGTTTCGCGCTGTCCTGCATTCAACCCTCTATCCGCTGCACGGAAGTTGACAGTTCGCCGAATTGGCAGTAAAATCAATTCCAATTGGTGGTTGGGGGGCATTTCACATAACATTTAAGGCTACGATATAATTAAATTTCTTCGCCGGAAATATCACCGGACCCCTAGACTGTTCGCACACAGAGATTGATTAGGACAATATAGGCACTATGAGTTAATAAGAGCTAAAATTATCGTCTCCTTTCCTTTCTTCAGTGACCTACCAGTGGGTCCCCTTGTTATATGTCAGCTAGATTCTCGTAGGCGTAAATACTAGTGACAAGTAAATTTTATTCAAAAACCCACTTGTGTTGAATTTGTTTGTCCTTTTTTTTTACTTCACTCGATAAATATGTAGGGGGTAGACGTATGGAATCACAGGCGTTTTCCATAGCTGACTATGAACTTCTCCTTCAACGAAAAGCTGCCGTGTTACTGTTTTAGTATTCTTGGGTATGAAGATAGGCAACAGAATCCTAGCAATCTTAAGGACTAAACAGGGAAAAGTTTATGACTATACTCATTATCGCCTTTTCTACACACTGGGATAGATGGATGCTCGAAACATGCCCCTTACGAGAATTACGGCCACGTCGACACGATTGCATTATATAATGATGAACAAACCAGATGTCACTGCTTCATGTCTTCTCAACGACACGTAACCAAAGAATGGATGTGAGTTAAGAAAGTTTCCTCATAATACTCATGTATGATACAGAAAACAAAGCCGAATATAAAACTTGAATGTATTATATTTAATATTATCTCAGAGATGGGTTCTTTGTGGCCCAAGACAAAATCTCCGCGTGCAAATCTCGGGATATCGTTGTGCCTCTTAGGAGCATCTCGAATTTCGCGCTCACGTCCGCCTCAGGCAGCATCTACCCCGTCCCCAAACTGTCTCTGTTCCGGTACTCGCCACACCCCATTTGGTCTTCACCTAAAGCAAAGCTGCGCCTAAATGCATAGTCAGGGGTCCTCTTTCCTCAGCTCTCTTCCTTGCGCCTTATCACAACACTAAGTCTCGAGTACGAGGGTTTGCCCTGATACGGCCTTCTATGTCAAGCATATCTGCGGATATAAATAACCCAAAGCTCAATAAAAAACGCATTCATACAAATGCAACAATACCCAACTGTGGATATACATGAAAGACTTCTACTGCTCATGGATGTGACTAAGGCTGAACGCATTGTCGAACACTTCGTATAAGAAAAGTTTTTGGCCCTTTAGACCCGCACATGCCATTCCCGCCTGCATGCCCGGTAGCCTTGAGCTAGCATCCTTATAACCCAGTGCTGAACAACACTGTCGCGCTCGTGCCATCTAGCGGGATGGGTCCGCTAGTACATAGTACACCGTCTGCTGCATGCGGCCAGCAGACGATCACTAATAGAACGAATAAGATTGTACAAACGGGGGTCCGCCGTAGCTGTGTGTAGATGTGTATAAGAAACGCGACGAAAACCACGAGGATAGCGATGTCTTGTTGTACGCGTGATGTGCTGAGAGAAGCGTGTTACGCTACTCGGATGTGCTGTACAAGCTAGCAAAAGCGAAGGTGGTTGCTTGTAATGGCAGGATATTGCTTCTAGTCACGCAATCGGCCACTCTCCCCTTCATAGCTGCCCCTTGGCATAGCATAGGGGATGACGGGGGAGTCAGAGAAACCCACAACATACGACAGCCGAGCGAACGAGTCGTGGCTGCTGTGACGGTGCTGGTGGTAACGGTGAATCAGAAACAGGCCAGGCAGGACCTCCTCACGGCTTTTGCTGTAGGTGGGCCTGGCTGCCTGCTCGAGGCACAAATCGGGTAATCTGGGGCAATCTGCAATAGGTTTGGAGAGAGACTAAGGCAAGTACAAGTAAGGCGGCAGGCGGTGACGGCAGAAAGGGGTTTAGTCGCGAACGCCGTCATGACGCGCGGGAAACCGCCGCCAATAAGAGACGTTTTTCTCTCTTGTGGCAATAAAATATGCGCTGGCGCTATTGGTGAGTGCTACTTCCGCTGCTGATAGTGATAATATTTAAGGAGAGCACGCTATGGATAGCATGCACGGAGACCAGAAATACGCAAATATTTTTGTGGTTTATGTTTTTTGATACTTAAACTGTTAGGCACTACTTTGAACAGCCGGCTCGTTTCAGTATGAAACGAAATATGCCTACGTTCGAATCTGAGCCTGGACCACCACATGTTTAGCAGGTAAACACGTTGCCTACTGCGCTATTACGGAACAAAAAGAACACGTACCAGCTGATAGTTTTACCATTTATTTTATAGAGGAAGCACATTAAGCATGTAGGATTAGAACACTTATCTTACAATCATTCACTAGGATAACAGGCATCGCCTAATAGTGCAATGTTATAATAGTTCCAGGTAATTCCAGCATGAAAGAAAAAAATTATAATTTTCTTTATTATTTGCCCTTGAAAATTGATTTATATGCAGTCAAATTGCTTCATAACAGCAGTTATCTGTTTTTGGCTTAACAACCATCGGCCTGCGCACGCACTACATATATCTGCCGCTTTAAATAAGAAACCATTTTTAGGAAATGCCTTCTTTGCGGTTATTGCTAACATTATTGTTGTTGCTATAGTTGTTGCTGCTATTACTATTTCTAGCACTCGGTTTTTAGCGCACTGCCTTCGCATCGAAATAAAAACGGTGTTAGAATCAGCGGCAAAAATCTTAAAGCAAAATAGCTTTTGAGTTTTGTCGGTTACTTGTATTTAGATATATTACACATGGAGTCGCAGTCCAGCTATGTCTTCTAATATCTGAGTATATGCAGCGTTCTATCCGTAGGGCTCTTTACCCGCTAATGGGGAGATGCCGCTTACATAGAACCCGTACGACCGTCGCCCACGGTTTAGCTATGTCGTGTCTTTCCGGATATATCCAATATTCCGTCCGCTGTGTTCGAGTGTGTATTTGTAGGACTCTGCATAAACTATTGCTAACCTCATCACACCTCAGCGCAGCACCGCCGAAGCAGCAGCAGTAGCGGCAGAAGTCGGCGATGTGTTGTCATTGTCAGTTTTCTCTGTTGCCGTTGTTGTCGTCATCGTCGTCGTCTTTGATGTTTTTCTTGTTGTTGTTGCTGCTGCTGCTGCTGCTGTTGTCATCGTCGGCGTCGTTGTCATCGTCGAAATGTGTTTCTTCTCCGTTCTCTGCTCTTTTCTCATTGTAGAACACAATAGAAAACGATTTTGAAAGAAGCCGATTTTGCTGGAGGGGGAACGCTAGTAGACCGAGAGCAGAAAAAAAGGAGCGAGAAAAAGCCGACGAAGTTCTGCTTCTAGAACAGCAACAACAACACCGCCAACAAGACCTACTCTACCTAGTGCGCTTCCTCATGTTGATCCTCAACACGAGAACGTTAACAGCGCCTCCATCGGCAGCAGTAAGTTGCACAAACGTGGGCAATTATTTAGCTGCTGTGGGCGCAGTTCTGATCGCTGCTGCTGCTGCTGCTGTTCCTGATCTCGTGTGCGGCACCCCAGTAACAACAACAACAACAACAGCGACAGCGACAGCAACATCACCGTGATCAACAATAGAATAAATGAAGCGCTCGGACAAGATGTGGCGGCGACTGCAAGGCGCTGCTATATAGCTTCGATCCTCTCGTTGCGGGATTCTGCTGTCTGAGCCTCCGAATCTCAGGGGCTCCTTTCTAGTTCTCTGCTTAGCTTTGTATTCCATTGAATCAACTCCGTAACATATCTACTTCTGGGGTTCGGTCTGTTTGCTTCACCTCGGACGGCAGCAGCATAACAACGACGGCGAGGACGACGATGACAAGTAACAACAAAACTGGAACAGGACCTTCACCTGAAGCAATGTACAACCGGGTCGCGCTAGAAGATCTGTTGTCACTATCTTGGCGGCGCTTGCGCCTTCGCGTTCTCTGTCTTCTATTTATATTATAACAGCTTCTGCCAAACTGCAGGTAGGCGGCAGGTCTCTGGCGTTACTGCGCGCACTTAAACTAGCCGAACTCTAGGGAAGTTTGGCGTTTGCTTACTATCACTGCAATGCTATCACATGCATTGTAAAACGGTGCTTATGTTTTGCTATGCTTAAATTCAGAGTGTTGTTGATGTTGTTATTGTGATTGTTGTTGTTGTTGTTGTCGTTGTCGTTGTCGTCGTCGTCGTCGCTGGTTTTTGCATTCTCTGAGCTGTTCTCATCTGTGAATGTGCCTAAACATGTGTAAGCCCTGATGTGTTTATAGGTTTCTGCCTAAATAGCGCGCTAGGAGCTACGCAAGAAGAATGACTGGTCTCAAAAAGCTCCCATAGTTAGCAACCGAACCGGTATAATTTCATCTTAACAAACTAGCAATGTAGTCTGCTTCTGTTTGAACGCGTGAGACGTAACATGCATGATCAAGAGATGGCTTTCAGGCTGCCTGAAAAACGTAAGGTGACAACGGATCACAGACACGAATAGGTAACTGTCAGGACACAGGCATCAATGAGCGTAGACAGTTTGGCTGGTAATGAGAGGAAATTTATAACATAGAATACAAATTGCAGCTGAGACCTATTGTTTTGTATACGTTTACGAATGATTATCAGTTTTACACCGCATGGTAGTATATAGATGAAAAATATTGACTCATACATTTGAGAATTGCGGTCTAACAATCTAGTCGCAGGACTGAATTTTGTCTACTCCGGTCGCGTAGGAACACCAATCCAGCAGCCCCATGATTTCTATCGGCTTTCGTTGATAACGACATCCACAGAGTGTTTGTCTATTGTAGAATTGCGTATTGGTTAGGTGTTCCGTGTTGTTGCCGTGGTCACACTCAGTTACAATTTGCTGCTAATAAATATTATATATGGTTGCATTTGTTAACATTGTTGTCCATCGACTTCGTCCGCGGCTCGGTAGCACTCGGTCGGAGGCGTTGATATGGTAACGCTCTTCCTTCCGTTCGGCACGAAACAGCCACCTCCTCGCGTTGTATACAGGGGGCACTAGTATACTTTACAACGGTTCCTGTTCCAATTCCGTGCAGCGTACTCATTGCATTGCACCCACGCGTGGTGAACTCGGGGAGCCAATCTGGATAAGCCTATCTGTATGCAAATCCATCAGGGCGGAATAATATCAGGTTGCTGCTCACCCTGTCAATTGCTTATCCATTGTTGTCTGAGTAACCGTCTTGGTCGTAGTGAAAAAAAATAGAATAGCATTGCTTATCGGAGCGGCAGTGGCAGTCAAATAAGGATTGGACCAGTCAAAGCGTTCGGGATCTTCAGTCTTCGCCATTTCTGGCCATCGAATCATTTGTTGGGCTTCGTCCACTGCTGCTACTGTGGCGCAGTTGTACGCCTTTTGATCTCGCAGGAGGCAGGGCAAAAAGCGACAGGGAGATGTACGTAACGACGGATTTGGCTTCGCCTGCGCTGGTGCCTTCTGTCTTCCCGCTCTCGTTCTGAAATTCTGTCACTAGGATACAAAACAAAACTGAGAGGCAAGAAGGATTCAACGCTAAAGTAACAACGTCGTAAAGGGCTTAAGCTGTGTAATAACGCTCTTGAATTCTATGAATCTTTCGCGTGTAGAACGTGTCTTCGGAAAAAGGAAACCGTGAGGATCTTTCTGTTTATCTCGGAGATTCTTCCTATTTCTCGAGATGCGTAAGTACTGCGTTGTCTGTTCTGCAGCTGCGCTCGAGCAGCGAATCGGATTGCCACTGTGCCGCTATTCGTGAGGCTGGTTCCGAGGTGTTTCGCGAAGAAGACGAGAAACGCGGAGGCAAGATTGAGGATGCGTGCAAAGGCAGGAAATTGATAAAAAATTCATCTTACGCTCAGTCGTAGCAGTAGCAGCAGTTGCGGGTACATAAAAACACCGCATAAAAAATAACACGCACAATTATCACTGTGACATTCCATGGCAGACCGGTCCAGCGGGTAGCTGAGATCATGATTCAGCTTGTTGGCTACAACAGATACCTACAGAAAGGTGACGGACACAAGAAGTTCAGAAGGATAATAAAAAAAAAAAAAAAAAAAAAAAAAGAGAAAACAACCGGTTCCACCCATTCAACGTTATCGTCATGGGGAAGACGCGTTGAGGAGATATGGATGTACATTCGGGTTAGCTTGTAATTACTGGGTGATAAGTGTCATTAGAAGAAATTTCGTAGGTAGGCGGGGCTGAACAATGCAGTACACCGCTATAAAATAAGTAATTTAAACTCACAAATGTGCGTCTGCAAACGACTCCGTCCTAGATTCTGTTTTACGGGAATTATCGTAGGTATATCATAGAGGATTTCAAAAACCGTTACTGATTCACCTATCGACACATGTTTACTTTTTTCGATTCTGATTTAATACAGTAATAATAACAATGTACGAGGGAAACAAGGATATATTAAACAGGTCAACAGATCTGCTATGGACTACAATATATCGTGGTTACGTTACCAGATTGCTGCTTTTCCACAGCCGTTGTTTGCTTGAATATTTCAATTAAGCAAAGTGTGCTAGATTCTCCGCATGACAACGTACGAAGCACTTGATGGAAAAACAGAACGCTGGTCCTTTACAGTCCTAGGCCGTAGTTAGGCCAATCGAAGTAGCCAGTAGTACCATATGTCCTAGTAAAGTATCTTAGGTATCAGGTGTTTTATCGACAGACGCAACGCCCCACAACACATGACCCAAACGTACATCGGCAGACAATACGAATTGTAGAACCAATCTAAGATTTATGGTTGTCCAAAACCTTCAACAACTCGCATGGTATGTTTATGGGCCGCCTATGTGACCGTCGTTCTTTTCACATGAAGCATATATGGCCGTAGACGGCAGCACAGGACAGAGAATATTGCTATCTATGTTCACGTCATTACGAGCAAACTAATATCGCCGCGAGAGGGTGCGTTGATCGAGAGAAAAATGACGCACTGCAATGGCGTTTGCTGCTTTCTCCACAACGGAGCCATCGGCAGTAACAACAACAGCAACAAAAACGATGGTGACAATTACGCGAAGTCGGCAGGTAGGCGCGCTATTGAGAAATTCAACGTTCGGCTCGAACGGAAACTCGACATGGGAGGGTCGAATGTGAAAACACACACACACACACACAAACGTCCAACAACCACAATGGCAAGCTATCACTGCCTTTGCTGGTTCTCATTCTAAAATCTATGTAGCAACGTCGTTAACTATGACGTTTATTGTAGGACGCTACGCGCAAGGCTTTCAAAGTGGTATATTCATTTCCATGTTATAGTTCGATCGATTGGAGCTGTACTTCGAAACTGGGCTACAAAACATAGATGGTAATATTGATATTATCCACGATTGCATGTATACGCTTGACCTCGTAGAAATAATTTCGGCGCTAGAGTTCTTCAGCCATATTTAATACGCCTATATATATATATATAAATATATATATCGTACGAAAATGATATGTTTCATTGTGGTACGCATTCGGTTATGCTTACAAACGCTGTTTGCTAGTTCTATAAAAAAATCATCGCAAACCCAAACCGGCCCTAACGGTCCGCTCTCATTTGTAACCTGTTCTCGCCCTACGGAGTAGTATCTCTACGTGTATAGCAAATCAGTAACTTTACGAAACAATGCACCGATAATAACAAAGAAACTCGTCAAAATACGCTAGGCGTCGAAGCGTTTTTGGATTCCAGCAAACATCAGGTTAAGGATCAATTGCGCAATACCAATCAAAATGGCCTGCTCGAGGAAAATTTGTCACTCTGATGTAATAGTGATTTATCGTCGTTTAGCGTATCGCCATCATCAATACGACCTCGAATGTTTTTTGTCATTTTCTTTTAATAGCTATAACCACTCCTTTAATTACTGTTGTGAAAGCAAGGCTTATGCCGGCTCGCTGCCTCTTTGTGCTTCGTCTTGAAATTCGTTCTCTCTTTGTCCACCCCTTTTGCTTCGATGTATTGACGATGCTTAAACCCAAGAAGGACTTACAGGCAAAGGGCGGGCCTCTGCCGAAGGCGTGAAAAGGCGCCGACCCGCACTTAGGTCATGTTTATGGGTCGATAGAGGTGTATATTGATACATTGAATGTTGTGTTTATATAAATGCACACTTACACCAATACCCGATACATTCCACGCAACCACGTTCCTTCTTACTTTTCTCGTGCGTATACAAAGCGTCATAATTGCATGTGTGCAGGACCCACGTGTGCCTGTTAGTCGGTGCAAGAGTGACGAACATGCTGTATTCTATTTGTAACGTCGTTGTGAATAAAAATGGAAGATAGGCAGGAACAAGAACAGGACTAACTAGCTCGCCAATGGCTACAATTGTCGAACAAAAATTGTATCTGAGCGGTTGTAGGGGTCTACCCAGCGCCCGCCTGACCCAGCCTCTATCGACTCATTGGAAACCAAACTCTCAGAGTCTGCCTCCTTATATCGGTCCCGAAACGAAGTCATAAGCATTAAAACAACAACAACAGCAACAACGACAAATCTGCTATGTCCTTCTGACGCCCACGTTGGTACGATCGCGTCAAAGTGCCTCCACTGACTCAGGTCATCAGTGCATAACCAAAAATTAAGAACCATAAGATTATAAGAAAAATCGAGTGAACCTACTGTTAAGGACGTGTACCACAATAATGGCATCACCGTAAAATATTAAAATATCACAGATAGCCAAGGTTACCAAGGCTCCGCAAGGTTCGCGGTTGTGTCCGAGCGTTTGCATATATACGTGAGCGCGTCCAGGCTACGCTGGCGGACTCGTGTATCAGAGCTAGTAGTAGTACGATAGGAGTTTTGCCGCGTCGTAATTGTGCTAGCCATTGACTGGCGCTGTCAATAGCCGTGGAGCTGGCGCTCGCGGAACAGTTGTCATCCTTTCTGCGATGTTGGCGGCAGGGGCGACCACGATAGCCGAGGGCACAACGACCAATTCGTAGCTTATTTTGCCGTCGCCGCTGCTCTTGGATGTAGCCACTATATAATTTCACGCTATTGACAATCATGCGCAACACAGAATTGCTGCGTCGTCCATACCCCCCCCCCCCCCGCCACGGCCATCTTTACTGTGGACCTTTATTGAGTTCCAACTTGTCGTGACAACAGTCGCCGCTGTGCTGACGATAGAGTTGCTCTTGCGCAAATGTACAACTAAACAAAAATATTATATATATATGAAGGTGGGTTCTGCTGTGGTCCGCATTTGTGGCACTGTTCCATGTACAAAGAATTCAAATACAATAGATTTTTTGAAAATGCCTCAACGAACCACCGAAATTAAACAACGTCACAAAAGCACCGTACACATATAGACACACACAAACACATACACACGCAAAAACAGACGAACACAAACATGAATAGATATGCGTGGCGGCTACGAACAGAAAACGAATAGAGGCATGCCCTTTGTTTATGCTCTACAATCCGAAGTGATGCGATGTAAGGCATGACCAGGCAGCTTTTCGCGAACCTCATAACTTCACACAACGGCATTCAGATCTAGCGACAGGTTGCCGTCTTCGGATTGGACGAAACGTATACAGATTTCCGCTGACGATGTGGCGCCACTGTTACTCGACCTAATGGGTTGCCCAGGTTCGTTCTGCCGTTAAGTTATTATTGTTGAAATGATCGCCAGAACGATGATCCCAGGATACACCTAGTATTATGTGGGAGCGTATCGTTGAATCGACAGAGAACACTCAAACAGGCCGCCATTTGTAGCGATCACCACTTGGGGCGTTCGACATGTGTTGGGCCCGTCCGTTCGCCCCGTGAAACGCTGACCACCGACCACTGGGCATCATGGGCTATTGACGGTTCCCACTGTTATGGAATGCAATGACTGAAGCGGCAAGTTAACAGAAAGTGATTAGCTAGACCTCTCAAATCTAAAAAACGAGTACAACAAAAAGAAAGAGGAACAGAGGCAGGGAGGAGAGAGACAGAGTCTATAGTATAGAATTATAACCTGCTAGATTATCTAGTGAAATCTTCGAGTGGATCAGCTATAGACCTTCAACACGGTTGACCATGTCTACAATACTTAGGACAGTAAGAGATTGCATAGGACGCATTGACGCGATCACGATAAGCCCAGCTCGAGGCTCCGCACTGTCGCTGCCTACTTACCCGTCTAGATCGACGCGTTATTACCATGATATATATTGTATGACCCGTTTACGCCGAACTGGTGAGCTGAATAGGAAATTCAATTGTCGAACTCACACGTTTGTGGCGCTGTGAACACGAACTGCGACCATATTGGTACAACTTATATAACCACTTGCAAACGTTTAGCCAATTTGAGCGCGGTTTGAAAGAGCAGCGTCTGTCGCGATCAGATCATACGGTAGGACTCATCCAGTGGGTGATGTTTGAAATGGCATAGGCATAAGTGGAAGTTTTGTCATGAACTGCTATTGCAGACAGACCTCGTCATCTGAGCCGACATTCACGACGGCGATGGGAGACAATCTGCAGCCGAGCCGATGAACGCGACCCGAGTTTTCATTGCACAAATGAAGTTGATAAGGAACAAAAATGCAAACAGGTAGCCAAACCCGTAAGTGACGTAATAATTATTCGCGTCACCTATAAATCTAGCAGTCTAGCGCATAACTTAAGTCATGTACTCCGTCTATATGCGATGACGGTCCGGTACGGCGTCCTCTGTTGATTTCACACTGATGGATACCTTATCGCGACTCTGCTGATGATGGATGTTAAAACAGAGTTGTCCAGGCTGCCGGCGGACTATTTTGATCAATTCCATTCAGCGATAGGTTTTTGTAAATAATACGCTTATTTGAGCTAGCTCGACCAGCCTCATGATATTTACATAGACTGATTTAGTTTTTAAGTACTACTCAGGGTTTAAATGACAAAATAATAACCCTAATACCTGAAATAATTCATTCTAGAACTGTATACGTGTCTGTTAGACGTTTTGTAAGCAACAGTCATGAAGCGGCAGTATACGAAAGGTCACATGCTATCCGTCGGCCGTAGTTAATGCTAAAGAACATTTTCTGCTGCTATTATTAGTAACTTACGGCTTCCGATTTTGAAATCTCTGTATACTCAGCTAGACGACGAGTCATGAAATGCGTTTCGTTGACCTCATGACCGATACGTTCCTTTGCATATATATTCTTTTCGGTATTGCGGAGATAAGTAAGCCAAATTCTGTAAACTAACACTGGACCTTTTTTTTTTCCTAAACCTTCGTCAGTCTCAGGGGTGGGTGCCGAGTTGACTTCTTGAACTGTGTGTGTTTTTGACAAAAACGTTTTTATACGTTTGCACGCAAGTAAACGTGGTCACGATCCGACGCAACAACATCCTTTGTTTATTTTCCACGAGAAAGAGACTCTCACCTCGTGAAGTAGTGACGCTAAAGGTAAAGAACCGTAAACGCCAGGCATCGCTTAAGGACCTCTAGTCAACTATATGCAGAATCAAAAACTTTTACTTGCTGTTATATAGATATTGCCAAACGTTGTTTATTGGCCCAAAATAATAAATGATTTAAACGTGACGATCCCGCTACACGATCCCTCTTTGGTCCCATACATTTTTTTCTCTTCTTTTATGAAAAGTATAACACAGGGTATCTGGTGTGACATGTGCGTTTTTCTTTTCTAAATAAAGCCATAGCCAATATTGCTATCACTGTCAAACGGTGATTTAATAATATGAGTTTTCGCCGTTCGAATAGACAAGATGTGTACAATACGTTATCCAACGTAAACGGTAAAGCGATTTCATAAAGCATCGAGAGAGCCGGAACGACCCGTGCTGTATTCAATTCTAGATGCAAAGTAAATACTCGTCATACAAAGGAAGTTCTTTATTACAAAGTTTATTTACCCCTAGCAGTCTTCGTTTCAGCAATCATGATCAAATCGCTATAGGAAATCAATCTTTGCCTGCTTTACAATTAAACGTTTTTATTGGAAGCGTTCTTCGAATGTCTGAAATATAGAAGAAAACATTTAGAGAAGATAATAAAACACAGAACACACACGCTGGTTTCGCCTCTACTTCGATAGATCCTTCGATCGAGGAAGAAAATGCTCATTGGCGAACGTTGTGTTGTCATAGTCTGACGGAAGGTTGCGGCCGCTCTGGCAAAGCAAACTAAGAACAAAAACCGTAAGAATTACAAATAACGACGCTTCATCGTCAGCAGAATCATCTTCGTCATCAACACGATCATGGCCATGACCACCAGCTATCAAAAGCGGTAGCAAAGGCACTTCGCTCTTCAATGGCATCACCATACCGGTAAACGTTATTACTATCTCTTCCATCTCACACAGGAATATTACGTATGTCTTCTGTGTTAATGCGTGGGTTTGAGTTTGAATAACCAGCAGACCCAGCCGACGAGTTGGATCGCCGCGGCATCAACAGGTCGCACGGGATGAATTCAGTCGTCGGTAATTTTATGCATGTATGTATGTATGTATGTATGTATGTATGTATGTATGTATGTATGTATGTATGTAGAAACCGAGTGTCGTGCTAAGTCGAATCCGAAACCGTCACTGCCGTCATGACTCTGACTTGGTCAAAAGGGACCACCAGCCATCGAGGATCAGGCAACAAAGGATGACGATTTTACCGGGCTGCTTGTCCGTCGATGGCGACTGCTCGTCCAGCGGAATGATGCGACCGTTGGCGCACGCGCCGCTCAACGATTCGGTGGTCGGACGTTTGGTCAGATCGATAAAATGCGCAAAACAGAAATAGTTCAGACGGAAAATAGCGAACGCCATCGTCGATGATTGGCGCGGGAACTGCCTCAGATACCTGCTATAGCGGCCACAGGCGCGGCGGCGGCGGTGGCGGCGGCTGCTATAGATATAATAAAGGAACAAAATCGCTTATGTAGAATAACGTTTCAATGAATCTCTAGCAACCGCCGCTTGTCTGCTGGACATAATATAATCGTATAGAACAATAGTGTCGTTGTCAAATGAGTGTACGCACAAAAAAAAAATGGCAAGGCACTGACGAACGAATTTTTCGTCTAACCAGCTTCTAGCTGCAAGTCGTCATAGTTAGTATTGCTGCACCCCCGTGGACGGGGATTTGGAGAAGAACGAATAGATCACGCTAGCCAGACTAATCAAGTGAAGAACTGCTATGAAGAATGGGAAATGAGTCAAGTGGTGAAATGAGCTTCATTGGAACTGTTAAAACAGATCAGGAATAAAACAATGAATGGTCAAGAAGAGTAAGCGTTTCTCGTTGTGTATAATGTTCATTTTAACAGAAATCCGGTGAAAAGAAGGTTCATTCACTCTCAGAATATAACAAAGGGTTTTGCTGGCAAAAAAAGCTATTCTAACCGTCTGGCGCTAAAGTGGCGGTCTTTGCTGTTGAATCGTTTCAAGTTCCCCCGAGTAACGCTTTTGGGTTTACCCGTTTTTTAACCCTTGTTTCGAAATCGCGTCACTCATTGTCACGGAAGAACTTTGATTAGTCTGTTTATTAATTGTCGTGCCTAAGATAATTAATGTTATTACAACAGGTGTATTCAGCGGGCTGGATTCCGTCGTGTCTCTAGCGAACCATATTTGAACCGAGCTGCGGTCGAACGCAACGGTTCGAGCACTTCGAGGCCGACAGAGAAAAAGTGCGCTTACTATAAAACTGTCTCCGATGTCTGGCCTAGGAACGCTGTTGGTCAGGGGAAAAACTGTTTCTTCACAGTGACGTGGTATGGTGGGATGTCGTTGTTTAGGTGCGTGTCCATGCTCGTTTACGCGCCGTCAGCCGCGGCTTGTCGCTGGTACTCACCTGCTCGTGTAGGGACGAAGTCGGGTGTCGAAGCCTTTTCTCCTGACTTAAACTGAATCTTCCACATGATCTCTTTGGCTGTACCGTACGAATAGTCCACAGTGTTACGATGAATGAAAAGCTCTTTTTTACACCCTCAGCAAAATATACCACTGACTATAATAAACATATCTGTCCATTTGATAACTTTACGTAAACAAAATGGTTTTATCCGAAACGAATTAATTGTGCGACAAACGTGTCAGTAAATCTAGAGCTTTTCCTGCTATTTCATAGTACCTTGTAGACCCGCTCTCCTAAGCGTATCGCCGTTCCTGGGAAATTGCAAGAAAAAAAACCAATAGCGGTTTTGCCGAAAAATAAGTGATCTCCCAGACGGTCTAGGAGCTAAATCCGGCCAATTCATGCCATCGTTCCCTCCCCGTAGAATTCCTCGTGCATGCAGGAAAAGGCAAAGCACTAATTGAACTGAAACTGAATAGGTACTAAAATTGAATTTCTCCACTGCAAGGAGAGCTTCTGTCTTTCGGATCTGCATCAGGTTCTGAAGAAATTAATTTTTCCGGAATTTGTTATTTTATATATTGTCATAAATAGGTTAGTGACAAAGAACAACCAAATCCGAAATTTAATTGCAAGACTTCGCCAAAAGCGAGTCTATTTACGCTGTCTGATAATTCACAAACTGTCTTCCTCCTTCAAGATGTCATCGTCACTATGCGATGCCGGCCAACCTGAGGCACTGTTCGCCTTCGTTCGAAAAACACTGTAGTTTCAAGTATGTAGTATTATCAACGTTGTTGTTACTAGAAAAAAATGTTCCGACTGGGACGGAGGAAGGAAGAGGGCAGTTGACCCTATGGTCGTGTAGTGGCCTCAGAGGGATGTCGTCTCCAGAGAGGATGGAGTAGTCAGTTTCAGATAGAAAAGCACAGATGACAGTGACGCCTGCGGCAAATATTGGATTCACTTGGCAAATGATTTCGACTCGTATGTTATGAGCTTGGGTTCTGGGTTCATTTGACGTCTTTGAAGGCTTGTTGTTGAGCTGAGGCAGAAAGGGTAGCGAGGATCGGCACCCTTTGCTTGTTAGCATTATTGTTTTAACCAGTTCTTGGCCGATCCACTGCGTCCTACGTTAAAAGATATGCGAGTGTTTTTGGCACCGGTCAGAGACGTTCGTTTACTTACACGCATAAAATGACAATAAGATGATCCCGATTCGTTCGGGGAAGAAAGGGGGGAGCGAACGTTGATGGCATTATCCTGCTTATATGTGGTGTCGTTGACAGACTATTAGCGAACTAGTCAACCAGAGAATCGAAGCCAACAAAGTCACACAGGCATAGCAAATTCGTTACTCAGCCAAAACCATCACGTTCCATTGAAAAGAGGACGGACATTGCTTCTTTCGATACGAGTCAGCTCTATCCTGGCAGCAATTCGATACGGTACTTGCCCTTGAGGGCGTCTCGATTGATTGAGCCTATTGCGCAACATGCAACGTTAATCGGCGAAGAAGATCGGTGCAGGCGGAGGACGAAAAGGGGGACGATCTCGTCAAGAGCGTAACGCTCGGCTGCTAGAAGATTTGCTGCGCCTGTTGTCATCTGCAGTGAAGTGAGCGTCCGTCGATGTGTGCACGAGCGGCATCAATTGTGTTCATCTCTGGCGACGTAGGGTTCAGCCGCGCTCTTCTTTGCTTGCCTACCGGCGTTTACTGTGACACAGCCGACGCCGCCGACTTCACCGCATTGACTGATGGTGGGCTCACCTCACACACCTCTGTCTATTCACACTCTGTTGTAGGGGTTGTTCGGGTTTTGTTTGGGTTCCGCTGTAGCTGACTTATCGCTGCTGCTACGCTCACAATCGCCGTGTTTTTATGTTTGCCGCTGTTGTCGATAGCTTTTGCGGTGTAAGCGACAAGTTTTCGCATGATCTCTGTTGGTGTGTGGTCCTGAATAGGTTCGAAACCATGTAACAACTGGCCTTCCCCAAAAGCAGAATATTGCATAATGTCGATGACTATAGATCGAGCAAGAAAAAAAGCGTCTGCTCCATGGGGTTGTTTGCCAGTGTATGCGCACACATATTTATATGCGGAGTTATAGTAAGATGGCGCAACTTGCCACGTTAGTTGGTAATTGTTGTTAGGCCACTCATGTGGCATTGCGCGACGTCTAACGATAATAAGCGCATGTGGTAAGGCACAAGGTGGAGTCCTCACGAAATATGAGGAGGTAACAAAGTTACAACTGGAAGTTCATTGTAGAGCTTTGCGACTGTTTAGCGGAGGAACAAGGTTTTAATAGATACAGAGGAGGAGGCGATGAGAAGAGTGCGAGCGAAAATTATGTTTCGCTCACCTGAGCTAACTGAATTCCGCCGCCGCAGCCTTAAAAGGTGATACTGCTGTCAAGGTATTGACACGCATAATTTGCCCAATCCCTACACTAAAAGAACTGAAATAATCTGCGCTTTTTGCGAGCATGACGAGGTGTCTGGGCGTGTGAAACTTCGGAAAAGACTGTGTAGAGCTAGTGTATCAGTTGCAGGTATTTGCACCTCACCAAGGCATCGAAGGACTTCGAGGACTCGATACCGAGAAGGGGGATACCGTTATTTACAGGCGCGACGGATCTGTTAGAAACGTTCAGAGACTGTGCATCACTGACGGCGAATTTGGCCGATCGAGGGGGTGAAACGGATTGGGTTTTGCTGTCGTGACTCTTTTTATGTATTCACAATTGTAGTTCGATTTAAATTTGATTGCATAGCTGTTTTTTAATGACGAATAATTTAGAATTTTGTTTATATTATGGAACATTTTCTTCTTCTGATTTTGATCAGGCTGATTATCGAAGGATCCGAATCTGGGCTGCAATTGCATGAGCAAATGCGCATATTCCAGCTAATATCATGTCTCTCCGTTCGTTCTCGTCTTTTAGTTGGAAGGTACGTGGCACGCCGCTACTCTCAACGACGTGATGGAGGCCGAAATCAAGCCTATTGACTTCGACTTCAAACAGGTAAAACACATAGCCGAGATATAAGTAAATATGTGTGTGTGTGTGTGTTTCTCGAACTAACGGGCGTGTCAAGTATCGGCGCATATGGAATCAGTCGGCATTGACGAACTGTTGAAAATACTCATTGATAAAGGAACATTTTCAAGAACTGTAATGTAACCTTTAGTTGAAAGGACAGAGGAGCCGTTAAAAACAGCAGTACGAACATAAGACAGCACCGGAATAGGTCAAATTAAGCTTATGTTTTAGAGCGAGCACCATCGAGGGACCATATTTAAATAAATGGGAGAGCTTAATTCTTTGTATGAATTCGAGTCGTATGGTGCCTCTATCACTACGAAATAGACGAAAAAAAGAAAACAAAAACGTACGCCATCCATGCCTGCTATCACGCTACTTCTATTCACATTTAGGAGAAATAGTACGACCACTGTTCAGTATGGATAATTTGTTTAGCGCCTCATACATAAACACGCAGGTCTGATTAAGTGAATCATTTACACTGTACATCGGCCAAGTCAAGCTTAACACTTAGCACGATCTCGGGGCCAGCAGCCAAACAGCCACACCCACCAGCTCCGTCCGGATGGTCAAACGTTATGGCTAGACGAAGCTTACGATGTGCTCGTCTCCAAATAATCATAGCAAGACGGACTTTTCGATGCCCCGCACTACTGTCATTTCCAAAAGTAACAACAAATCAAAGAAGTGAAGCATGGCAGCGAGGTCCCGACATATGTACCTGCACCTTTCACTGCAACACTTCTTTGACTAGAGCACACTTAACGCTGCATATTGAGGGCTGAAGTCAGTGAGCAATGCTGGGGACAGCGCCAATAATCCCAAAAGTTTCCTTTAAAGTTTTTGCGCCATTTCTGCACCTCCTACAG
>NW_019213313.1:0-53489 GCF_002532875.2 Varroa jacobsoni | reverse complement strand
AAGCGGAATCGTCGTCGAAGTCACGTACGTACGTACGTACGTACGTACGTACATTGTGGGATGATGTCCGATGTGTGGGTGAGCGAAGTTCATGTGTCTCGTTAAGCCGATGATTCTTTTTTTTTGTTTTTTTTTTGCTTTTTTTTTATGGCTACATTTTTAGTCCATCTGTTTTTCTGACTGAAACGAAAATAAAGCGGAGGTTGAAGCGTAGTAAAACTATCGCCAATTGTGGCCAGACAGGAAGGAAAAATGGAGCTAGATTTACGGCTATCGGTTCGAATGGCTCAAATCATATCTGGTATCGCACAACATATTAAGGCTAACTAGAACTCCACTCGTAAGCTTCATGCGGTGCTTATTTTGCTATTAAACATGTGGCATTTTATTTATATAGAGATAAAGAGTTAACTGTACGAATAGTCTGTTCGTTAAAACTATAACTTACTTAAGCATTTTTTTCATAAAGTAGTTTTAGTTGCAGTTTATCATGCAACATGCGCGGACGATACTGATAACCACCCCAGTGTCTATAAACACCATCCCGGTGTGGCCTTGATTTCAGAGATGAATAATGAGAAAAAAGTTATTGCCACCATCTTATGAGCAATTAAATTAAATTAACAAAAAAATAACGGACATTACGCTCTGGAGAAAAGATCGCGCAGATCTCCTCAGGGTGTGTCTCTAGCGACACGCGAAAGTATTCACCTAGTCCTATTACCTTTCGTTTTAGGCCCGAGAGGCAGACAGATGGGAACAAGCTTTAGCAAGATCTTTTTCTTTTTCTTTTCTTTTAGCTTCAATAGCTAACCCGTTAGACATTACAGGAGCTTCAAAAGAAAACACAAAATTAAGTGTCTACGTTCGGATTCGAACGTAGCATGCCGATTCGTTGCCTACTGGGGTGTTACGGAGGTCGAAAGTCCAGCAGGACTAGAGAGATAAATAAGATTGCAGTATCTATTTAAGACCTGATTCAAATTCTGCCAGTTACATAAAAACATTATGCAATTAATATGAATAGAAACAGTAATCCATTTTATTTATGTACACTTCTACTACTTGTTGAATTATGTCTAAGATCCTCGATATTGATATATTATGGGCTATGCATAGAGGGAATTTTTAGTATAATGTCTTTTTCGGTAACAATAACTATTTTGCTTACATTTAGGCTCGTTTTAATTTAAACACTTGTAATGTTGACTTAGGTTTTGTTTGTAATAGGGAAAAATGTTAAAAGCAGCGGAAGTTTTCAGTGAGCGTACACGTCCTGAAGCTTCGTTATTATAAAATTGAGCGGGAAAGAACAAGCAATATGCGCGTTTACACTGGACCCTATGCAATCGCGATCTTCACCGTGCTTATTTCCCTTAATTAAACTTCATAATGTAAACACCCTTCTTATCGTATTGCTGTCATTCTCTATCAGATGTTTTGACCAGCGTTTGCCACAATTTAGCACGACTTCGTTCGCGGACTAAAGTATTACTTTGCTTTCGCTTTAGTGTTTTTGAACTTTTCGTTTCTTGGTCGCTCCGTCTGATAACTATCTGGGCTGCTGCGCTTAACTGGGTAATTGCATTAATTTTTTGACTTTTAACCATGCACAAACACACACACGTACCCGAAATGAGAACCCGAATTGCATCCATTCGTAAAAACATAAAGAGTAGTAGCAGCAACAATATTATAAGCACGTACCCATTTAAATCCGACATAACCAGTGGGCTTGGAGCACTGGCGTTTCAAACCCAGTGTTTACTGACTGGCAACTCCGATGCGATGCCTCGACCAGAACTCAACCGTAGAGTAGAAAACAAATAAATTTTCTCTTCTGTTGCCTTTACTTCCGCTAACGTCCATCAGTTTTCGCTCCCTCTGAATCATTCGTCTCGGGTGATCCACCCAACTTCCAAATGGGCGTTTCAAATTTGCCCGCTGTTTCTTTGTACCGTTTTGTTTCCTAACTAATCTTGCCGTATATTTTTGCCCCCATGCCCTTCTTATATCGCTAGATCATACCATAGTTTGTTCACCCTCACGCGACGCCATCCTCGTAAACGTCCCGGCCTGCGCCGTGGGTACGGTTGCTTCTACTGCCGCCGTTGGTAGCATCGCGATTAGCGGGCGCTTCGACGACGACAGCGGCGAAAACGACCGATGCGCAGCGCTGTAATGTTACAACAATTCAAGTCGGCCGCCAGAACGCACAACGCGAGCTGAGCTTTTTGCGGGAGAGTTACTCTCTGTTACATTATTTTACTATATCTGATGCGACTCTTAGCTAGCATCTATAGCGGGCTGAAACTTTCGATCTCTCACTCTCGTTTGATCTCAGTGTTTGTTTAATAGCTTTGTGTTTCTGCTCGCTTTACCTTGCCAATGAATGATCAGTCGATGGTCAGTCTCTCAGAGTCAATGTGTGTCGCGTTCCGAGGCCTCTGCCCAGTTTTGCTTCTTGCTCGATCCTATCGGTAGACGCAATGCTAACTTCCTGGCAAGAAGAAAAAAGGACCTATGACAACCCATTAGATGTTAGGTATGGCCTCCGTAGAAACGCGCAGTAAGGCTGCAATTGAAAAGGATGAAATCGTAGATTGAAATGAAGACGCCAAGCAGAACATGCGGTTTTATTGTACCATATGAAACTGTGTGTCTTGCCGTCTGTGTGGGGGACGCTTCACTTGTTCATGGCCAGCATGTAGTATGTGTGCGTGTCTATTTGTGTTGAGTTGACTGCATATTAAGCGCCGTCCTTACTTTCCTTCGCCACATGACGACCTTTAGCGTGTATTAGTCTCATTAATACATCTTGTTCGCGAACAACTCTTCATTTCCATGTGATGATCATTGGATTTTGAACTTTTCGCCTGGAGGGAAGTTATGCCTAGACACACAACAACGGAGTTCCGCCGAAAGCAACCCCTCACAGAAAATAGTGCCGAATAGAACGCGTATTGATCGTTGGCGAGGTGCAAAACGGTGTGGCACAATTGTAAATTCCCATATATAGTCCATGCTTCACTTGAAATGGCGGAACAGTGAAAGGGGGAGGCAACGATGCCACATTATGGTTCGGTCTACGCCATCTGTACCTGTTTAGGTTGGATATGTCTACCGGTTAGTGGTTTAATTGCTTGTTCATATTAGTAGGTAAATGCGTACATAGGTAAAGCTTTACGGATCGATCTTCTTGCCATTGCACATACTCTTACTACTATGACACGTCGGGATTTTTCATTGAGCTTTTCCGTTGTGAGCTGCGCGTCCGTATGACTTTTGCCACGGCTATCCACTGGGCCGTACCTCACGTTTGGTTTTCGATCGGTCACCACTTGCAATCGTCGTCTTCATTCGAAACGATCACCATCCGTCTCCAATCATAATCAGCACTTCTTCCTATTTTGGACATAATGATCCGAGATCCGAGCGCAGCAAGACATCGGCAACAGCCCATCAAATACTCGTTTAAATAGGACATTAAAAAATAGGACAGTCATCTACGGCTGATTTTCTGATCTTATTTTTACCGACACTGCGTTTGTGTCACCTTCCTCGATATTTTTCTTGCTCTCGTTGCCCACTATATTAACTAGTCTCGTTTTTACCATTTAACTCTATTTACATTCATTAAATCAGCCATAGCGTTTGAGTAGGCTACTATCGGAAGTGCTTTCATCTTCGAAGCTCCTGTCGACTCCTGCTTCACGGCATCGAACCACCAGCCGCGTCCTGACAGCAACAACAACAACAGTAATCGAGCGAAGTAGGACCACCGATAAGAATCAAAATGATGATAGAAAATGAATGCGAATGCCGACAAGCGTGACTTGTATGTGGGCGGGGGGCTGTCGTGTGGGCAGAGCAGCGACAATATACGAAAGACATAGGGCTGATCCCGTATGCACCTATTTTGGGTTGACAACTTTTGAAGGATTAGTGTAAGGTTAATGTAGGAGTGAAAGCTCTGTATAATAGGACATACCGATAAAGGGCAACATCGCGGTGGACGGCATTTTGAGTTGTAATAAATAGTTGGTAAATGTGTGCTCAGTGTAGCTAGACCTATTTATTGCCTAACACAACAGGTAGTCATAACATTTTCGTTATATGACTGACTTCGATAAGTTCATAGCTGACAAGTAAATATTACGAAATGCGTAAAAAACATTTCGAAAGCGTAAGTGCAGAAGACATGATCATCTTAACATAAGGATCATAATGTCTCGCGTGGCCAATTATGGAACCCAGTGTAAATTACCAGATATGCTCTTCGAACACAGCCAAGAACTGAGATAACTGTAAAACAACTTTATCGGAAATTCTAAATATTTCCGCTGAAGCTATCAGTATGCTTGAAGTCATCCCATGGCTCTTCTCGAAGTTTGGCGTCGTCAACACGACTCGACCCTGCTAGATGCACCGGCCCAGACAGTTTGTCTGGGGTAAGTTGCTTCTATTCTATTTGACGCTTCTGCTCATTGTGCAATTGTGGTAGTTTTCGATTTATGGTGCCAATTCGCCTTTTGCAAACAGATTCGATGTCAGACACCAGCTCTGCTCAGAAATCTGATCCAGCTTAGATCAGTGTGAACGTGCTACCTCTTGTGAGAGTGCGCTGCGTCGCGCAAAGAGATGTATATATATATATATATATATATATATATGTATATATAGGGTGGGGTATCCATACTGGAACAAACTTTGACGGATCGTCTGTCGTAATCGGCGTGTATTCCTTTGCCATTCTTGGAACCAGAAGAAAGTCAAGTTGTTCTAGAACAAAACAACGACGCTCGTCATGGCGGAAAAGAGCGTGCCATTTTCGGAATTTGAGCGAAGATCGACCAGTATGAAACGTATTTACGTGGAACGAATACCTACCTTAAAGAAACGTTTCTCTTTGTCCGAAATAGATAATTTCAGTGTAGCTTCTAAAAAAATCCAGGGGACACTTTCATGAGGCAAATCGGAAAGTCATCAGTAGGATATAATTTTAATGACCTGAAAGTTTATCAGTAATGACTCACCTGGATTTTAGATAGGCTTGATTGATTAGTTCTGGATAGAAAACTTCACGATTGTCTTTTTTCAATCACATTATCTAAGTAAGCTCGAACGGCTGGTCCATTTGAGACTTTCTGCGCCGTCTTAATTTTTTTCTGCTGTTCTAGGCCTTTACAGTTTTGGGACCTTCGGTGTGATATAGGCCCAAAATTTAGTTCAATTACAATTCTGCCTGTACAGTAAATTTGTGCGACACTTCATTGAAGTTACACTTAGCAATATCGTTTGGCGCATGGCTACTATTCAAAAGTTATTTGTGTATTAAAGAAATTGTATATCAAAAGTGGCTAGTTAGTGATACGGGCCGTCATAGCAATCGCTATGACGGGCCGTTATCTTATATAAGATGACAGAAAATAAGTTCTCTAGCACATTCAAAAAGCTTTGTTAAAATGTTTTTGTGACATATATTGTTACGGCCATTAGTTAATAAACAATCGACAGCTGTTAGTGCGGATGCGATTGATAGGCGATATCATGTCAGTCTCCGGCAAAAGGCCTAGCCTCCCATATGTAAAAGTTCGCAGTACTGATGGATCCTGATCAGGCTTACGCATAGCAGATTGCCTAACGGACATCGTTGAGACGTTGCAGTGTCTTAAATACTTATAACTGATCAAAGGGTGTCGAACGTTTCGCTTTAAAAACGATCCCAATAAAAATTTATATCTCCCAATGATAAGACATAAATCACATATAAATACATACATACATACATGCGTCGAAATGCCACGGTTCCCTGAATCGTCACAGATGGCCGGCGACGCTGACAGGAAAGAGCGATAATTAAACAAATTGCTTAAAAAGACTGCTAGCTTTTATGTGAAAACGTTTTTGCACCTTTTCAATATATTGCTAAAGGCTCCGTTGTAATTAGAGGAGAGAACTACGAAAATGTTTGATATGTGAATCGTTGTAAACTCCCTGACACCTTCCATAATCAATTTGTGAAACCGTCTAGCTCAAACGGCAAAAGTTTGCTCGCAATCGAATCTCAGTACCTGTCAACTTTTGCTATTGGTATTAGGTAAAAGTACCAGCGATCTTGCCTCATTAACGGGGGCAGTGAAAGACTTTTGCTTTCTGCTCCGTCGTCTGCTCGAGTCGAATCGGCGCCCACATTTGAACGAATGGCTGCACCGGCTATTGCCGAAACAGAGAGGGCAGCACTAAACGTCAAGAACATTACGCTATTTGTGTTGCTAGTTTGAAGAACTGTGTTGGTTGATGTTACGTGGGGGTTTGCTTCTTGCCGAGAATAGTTGGCGCTGTCTTTCTTGGTCGAACAATGTGACTGCTTGCTTGTTTCGTCTAGTGGTGATTGGCGTCCACGCTGCTAATGGGCACGGTCAGGAGAAAGAAAAACGGTCGAGGCACGTGTTGCTACCTTGCCACAGATACATCGACTGACAGAAACTATACGTGCATTACAATGTGTATACGGAAAGTCTGTGGCTGGTCCGCAGCTGTTCGAATCCTTTTCATTTGCTGAGGAGGTGCTGGACGCCGTTGACGGGTTCAGTATAGATAAACTGTCAAAAAACATCAACGTTACTTTAGTATCTGATTGTACGTCAACATAACAATGTCCATTGTATTAATACCATCGTTAGAAAACCTAAGTCTCGGAAGCAAAGTCTACCTAGTTAGGTTAGCATAAACATAGCATGCGAGGAGATAGGTTAAGCAGTGAAGTACTCCCCACATACGCAGCTATAGGTGCTACGCCTATACTGAACTACGCGTTTTCTCTATAAAAGCTGATTGGTTTAGAAGCTCTTATTATCCTATAACTTATTTTCAGAGGTATTATTCTGTTTTCGAGATATTTTAGATCGCTGCAGGCGTTGTCCTCGTAAGGCGAACTTTTTGTACTTCTAACGCGTTTGTCGTTATGTCACACCCATTGAGATGGAGCGACAGGTACCCAGACGCAAGTCGGAAAGCTCACTGCACTTTACCATAACTGTTTATGATTAAATTACGAAAATCGGCATAACTAGCCAATGGGATTCAGCTTTAGATTCTCTGTTCGTACTCCCTTTCTGCTTTCTGCTCGCTTGATTACGTGCGAGAGATGGTAAGTTTTCTACGGCCGAAGCTTAAATGCCATGGTCGTATTTTGTTCTTCGACGATTGCTTTATTGATGATAACAGCCGCTCTATGGTCTTCCTCTGTCATGTAACAGCATTGTGCCTTTGATAGGCCGGCCTAATATGTTAATTCTACTGTTTGTTCATCCGTAATTCGTTCGGTTATATCAGTCGTCCAATGTCTGCGTAGAAAAGAGATGCGGAGTGCAGATAAGTACTGCATTGTTTGAAATAAGCACAGAATATCTCCAAGGGGGCAAGATGCCCTCTTACCACATCCTATTAACAAGTAATATTACAAACTACTTCGTTCGGCGTTAGATCACACTATTGCAACTGAGTGCTACTATTATTACTAACGGCAAGGTTTGTCAGTATCATGATTTCTATCGCTCGCCGGGAAAGTGAAATTCAATGTTCGTAAGGTCGACAAATATGAATGGTATCAGTGAACGATCATATGTTACAAGTAGATTAAGATTTATGTTTATCAAAGACGACAGTAGATAGAGAAAGGGTGATGCGTGCGCAGTTTCACACATTTGGCCAAAAACGTAACTGAGTCCTTTGTGTTTGGGGAAAGAAAGGACTCCTAGGAAGTTCCTAGGAGATGGTTTTCTGCAATAGCTGAGCGTACAGTGTTAGTATTGGGATTAATACAATATTATATATGATAGTGCAGAGCCGACCTGCTCGTGATTCAGCTACTTCTTAATTCGCGGACACATCGAATCGCGCAATCAAACGCACCCCACAATTTTTATCCAGGGGTCATTTTGTCACTTTTGATATTGTTGTCTTCGTCACGAAATTGCGTCACTTATATAACGATTGTTGTTGTTGTTGTTGTTCGTTGCTGTTACGGCTGTTGTCGCCATCGACGAAAACGGTGTTTTAGTTCCAATTAATTTAGGGGTCGAAACAATCGATGACGTTAATGACGGTCCAGTCGACGTAAAACGCAATCGACGAAATGACCTTATTTACGTAGGGCGACTACAGTATCGACAGCTGCTACCACAGCGACGACAGAGGAAACAGTCAAAGAATTTCGTTGAAAAATGAGGACCAAGGACCGCAAGTTGAAGACAGGGGAAACGTCGTTTTTTCTCTTACTGCTTCTATTACAGCTATACGAGTACCGCATGAGTATATAATAAACTTATGGGGAGTTTCGAAATTGGACTTCATTCACTAAGTAACTTCAGAAGTGGCATGGCAGTTGTCCAATGCCATCGATATGGCTGTATGCCATTTTGGTACTTAATGCTCCCTGCCAATCGGAAAGATCGAGCAAATACAAGCTATATAAAAGCAGTAAAGTGCTGAAATACCAAATGTAATCAGAAGGTCAAATTGTTATTTTACAACGCATAGCTTTTGTACACATAATCGATTTTTTGTGTGCTGTTTACATCGGTACTTATTGCCTACTGGTTACCGGTGACAAACCTGTCTCTGTAGACAGTCTCACCGTAGCAATATCTAGTAAGCAAACGCTGCCTGGGTCAGGACTTGTGCGTTTCAAAGCGCCAGCTATACCATTGGAGTTATCCTGACTGAGCGATGGGGTAGCCAACATTTAAACACGATCTTCATAAAAGCCGTACTGCATAACCTCAGTCAGCACCAAATCACAAGATTATTATACATAAAGTATGTAATACTATGTGTAGCATTGTGCTACTTTGTTGCGTTTCGGTACTTATCTCCAATGCAGTACTCTTTTACAATAGGTTACAAACCAAATTAGCGACTACTGACTTCTTTAGATTACTAGGGTTGCTGCAAAAACTTGGATCTGCAGTGTTGTCGGTAGGCACCTGGCGCATCCGTCGCGGCACGGGCAATGTGAACTTGACCATCATCAGCCTGTTACCGTGGCTAAGAATGACGTTTTTTTTTTTGAAAGAAAAAGTCGCTTAATTGGCTGGTGATTATATACGTGTTTAGCGCGGCAACAAGCCTATTTGGCCTCAGACAGAACGAATTTATTCCGGCACAGCTGGCCGATATGTATATGTTGGCCTAGGCAGACAAGTTGCCTTCAGAAAAGGATACACCTACCTAGTTATCTAACAAATACCTAACAGACTAGGCCGAAGCTGCGTGGAGATTTTTCGCGTGTTTGACGTATCTCGGTCTAAATGTAAGATAACAGCTATTCAAAGAGTTTATCTGTGTTAGTCCAGTAGCTTCAATATACTATAGTATTGATATTGAGCTATCATATAAAGGTTGTTGATTGTACTATGGTTCGTCACAATGAACGTTGCATTGAGGAAACTTACCTGTGGCTTATCTATATTCTATTTCGACATTTGTCCTAGTTTCGCTAAGAACACACGAAATCTGCAAGGAATAGATTTTTGTCCACTTGGGTATATAGTGATACCTTCAATATATTAAGTATCTATTTGTTCCGGCGAGGCCGGAAGACGGATGGCGATGTTTTGCTTCTTGATGCCGCGCATTAAAAAAATACAGTCGTATATTCATGTGGGCCAAAACCCTAGATCTGTATGGGTCTCGAGCACGGCTGCTGCTGCTGCCGGGAAAGGTCGGGACCAGGTCTTCTTTTTAGATATGCTATTTATCGTGGAAGTTCAACAGGGGGTAGTTTGGTAAAGCTAGCTACCTAAACCTGAGCTACTAGTTCTTGTACGTTAATTGTGCCTAAGGATAATTTCGAGCCACATTGCCAATACTTGCCACCAAATAATATCAAACTCGTCGCTAATATATTACGCAATACATTGTATAAATATGAAAGTTTCAGTGAATTTGCAACCGTAAGGATTCGTATCATTAAATATGATGGTTTGCGTCGCCGATCCACGACCTGAACGAACAAACGGACGAATCGTTGAGTTTTTAGTAGCGTTTACTATTGGTCCGTGTGCGTTTTATCAAACACGAGTACAGAAAAACATCGTGAGGTGCGATATTCTTAAATTACACACAAAAGCACAGATTAAAGCACACAAAACGCGACAGTCAGAAGAGAAAAAATCACTCGAACAGTTCTTAAAGGACGCCTTGCAATCACTTGTAGGTACGCCTTCGCCGTAAGAAAGACCGCAAGAGAATTCTCTCGCCAAACTCTTTCTATTATAAACTAAACTCTTTCTAAGAACTTTCTATTATAGTGTATATGTGTGCAGACGTTTTGGTGTTGGCTGACTACAGGGCTTGTTAAGTAATTAATTTTATGGAAAACATAAGCCCGAAGATAGACTGACAATAGGCAAATCTAAAATTGTTGAGAGTATCCGAGCTCACTGCAGGTTATCCTGGACGCAGTCGTATAGAATTATGAAAATGAACCTCGTTCGAGCCAAAAACTCTTTCAAACTGCTATATCCGGTCGGACAGCAGTCGCTACTGAAATAAACAACGATACGTATTTTGTCCGACCCTACAATCACTACCTTGGCTGATATATCAAAGATTGGCCAAGAAGGACACCGACAGTAAGAAGGCCGAACTGTAGTATTTCAACATTTAAGTGATACGATCAAAATTAAGTCACATGTAGAACTTCGATATGTTGTCCGCTTATGCATGTATTTGTGTGTGTGTGTGTGCAAAAAAAAAGTGTATGTCTTATGACACACGTATGTCCTTCACGGAACCCCAGAAGAAAAACAGTTCTGTTTGGTGTTCGTTCGCTAGTCGACCTGACCTCTTCGTTCCGGTCTAACTTGTTGATTGTTGTTAAGTGAACCAGTTTACAATAGCAGAGAGGCTAGCAAGGAAAACACGAGATTTTTGCACAAAGTGCAATCCGGACAAGCTAAACGTGGCGGCGGCAGCACCACCAATAATGACCGTATACGCGGTACATGCTCTAAAAGACGGGATACATATGAAAAAGTTGTAGACAACTATTGTATACATAGATTGAATAGTCAGTTGCAAATAGTTATTCGGTCGTTATGATATACGGGAACAGCCTTCAAATGGGTTGAAGTGCACGAAACTCAACCCAGACTAGAGTTCGGCCACCCGCCTAGGCTGGTTAAACATCTAAACAGCACACAGCTATTGAAAACAGCTCGCTTAAAGACTCAGCAGATTGATCTGTTATTCATCGCAGTTCGACGCTTTCGAGTAATTGAACGTACGTCAATGAGGTCACAAATTCACTGCCTCGACTTTCTACCTAAGGAGCTCATAATCGCAGAAAAAAGCAACGAAAAAGTCAGCAACAGTGACCCCCCCCCCTCCAAGCACCAACCCCCGGTCAGCAAGTCCCTTAGGTACGCTAGCCTGTCAGCAGAACGCATAGATATAGTTCGTCCTGAGCTAGCTATCACCAGCGCTACGCTATTCAACGAATGCGGCTCCTTCACAATGCTTATGTACATATAAACACATCTACATAGAAGCATTACTATCAAGCGAGATCATTTGTTCAATTTCGAGTCGCTAGACGCACAATGAGCCGAAACGCTTTTACTGTTCATAGCCAATGCTAAGGTGGCTGAGTGCTAATGGCGTGTATTTTAACTGGCACAAGTGCATCCCTACACGATCGATTCTCTGGCTCGTCTAACCCGTGTCCTCATCATGTATTTGGGCCATTATATCAAAGTAACTAATGTTTCGATAATGCTGATCTTATCCTGTGTGACGGGAACTGGGGTGTGACAGAATCGCTGCCGTTGAGATAAGCATGATGGTGGTCGCGCTACGGCCGGACACATTTCGTACTGCCGGGAAGAACGAGCGCGGCTACCAGAGCAAACAAATTGTGATAGTGGCCGCAATAACAAACAACAATTGTGTAAACGGGTTTCTATTATCCATAGTCATATTCACGTGTATTTGTGCTTAATCACTGAGTGAACGTACATTAGTCAGGCAGTGCATAGAGAATTAGGCTCTTCTTGGTCAACGAACGAAAAGACTAGTGGCTAAAAACAGCATCTAATCTGTCTAATAATAGATTTGTGCTTTCAACATCTCTGAACGTACGTCACAGCTGTGCTTCGTTACGTGCTTAGTTTGTAGAGTGACCATAATTATTAATGCCTGCATGCAACACAACCCCCTTGGACCATTTACTCTGAGGTCAACGTACCGATCGACGTCGAAATAAAATGTATGGCAGATCACCGTGGCTAAGCAGATGTATCCAAATCTTTGGGTAAATTTAGGATTCAAGCTTGCGTCCTTTTGTCCTGCCATTTGGTTGATGCTGTAAGCTTATTTCAGGCCAGAAATTTTAGTCGATCCTTTCAACAACAACTCGTTTCGGTGCCACACCATTATATACTGGTCCTATAACTATATATACTGCCCAAATTGCCGTCTAAATACCGTGACCACAGCACAGCGACGACCCCAGTCTTACGCCTGCTACAACGTATATTACCATTTACAATAAACTTAATGATATAATTTGGACAAAGATGAGATGACAGCGATCGCACGATGCTTGTCGCCTCTGCGCTGCTCCTTGTCGTATTTTAAACGTCTCGGCGCGAGGACGAAACCAACTGCTTCTAGACAACCTAAATTACTAGGATAAAAAAAGCTTCCAGCATCGAAATATCGGGGGAAACCTGCCACAGACAGGGATTTATTGAGTCAATATGGCAGCGAAGTTCGGCCACGAGAATGGCACCCCTAGCGACAACAGCGACTGGAATGATGACAACCAAGCAGAAATTCTATGACGGTACCTATATTAATAACAACTTTTCGAGTTTTGTCTTACCACCACAACCAAGACTATCGGTGTCAGCGATGCCGTGATAGAGAAGCGGTTTGTGCATGACTCCCGAAACCATGCGCAGCTCCTGCTGTGTCAGGCTATTGTCTTTTTATGCGACCCATTGATCTTGGTGCCGCCTTTAGCTCCTTAACGCCGCCAGTCTTGCTCGCCTCTTTTTCGTACTGCTCTAGTCCCTTTGGCCAAAGGCTTCTCAAAGTCACAGTCAGTCGTTGCTTTCGTCGTTGTTTCGCGGATTTCGTGGGTAAAGAGAAAGCCAGCTCGTTCCGGTGCAGGTCGAGTGGGGTCCCTGATCATCACCACAAACCACTGGCACGTTTACCCAAGTCAACCTCACGAGCGCAGCAGTTGCCTCACCTCGAGCCACAGTGCAGCTTAGTCCGCTAGAGGGCTAGTCCCGATTGGATCTGGTCGTGAATCTTCCTCAGTTGAGAACGCTGTACGATGAAGAGAACGGTCTGACGCGTGGCTTGACCGTTGAGGATGAGAGCCCTAGCTGGATGTATGTCCTCTGTGTTATGTCCTTGCGCGAATACTTATTCCGAACATGTGCGCAATCATTATACGGTTCGGTAAGTACAACTACTTATTGGATTAGATAGAAAGATTAGAAGGAGAGCGAGGATAAGATAAGGAGCACTAGACTCATTGAAGCTGTTAGTGCGAAGGATAAAAGATGAATGGTTGAGAGTTGAATATGATGGGGATGGTATTGCTGTCTTGCTCTCTAGGTTCGCCGTTTACGATCTAATTTACTATTTAGTTTCCATAGTGCTTTTTGTTATTCTTATAGGGTACACGATGCTGCCCTAGCGAAATACACAAGGAGTTCATTAGTTTTTTCTACCGTACTCGTTAGCCAGTAGTTAGCTGCAAACGCATCCGATTATTGATTTCTAATTGAACGATTAAATATATATAGCTTATCAGAAGCTTGCAGCTTCAATTAGGTAAGGTGCACGTGTTTTCCAATGGCTCGTGACCTCCAAATTATCCGCTCGGCTAAGCTTACGGAAGCTGTTGCTTTGACCGCTGAATAAATCACAAGGACGTGATGCGTAAAAATGAGGGAATTTAGACGACGAACGGGTCGTCAAGTGTCAAAATGCAAGTCCTATTCGGAGCCTTTAGGGCGTTTTTGGGTAGTTTAGGGGGTGACTGCCGCACGATACTGTATTGTTGCAGACTGATTTTCGTGTACATCAAGAATGATTGTACTTCGCGTGACCTAGGTGTCGTTTCTACGGGCAACGACTCCAGGTCTACCCAGCGGGTTGAGGAGGCACACACTATCGCAATGGACCTGTTATGAATCATAGACCTCTTTCTTTGTACCGGTGGATTTTCATACCTAAAAATGTTTTCGCCGAGCGAGCTGAGTGCTGCGCGAGCTTCTCCTAGGTAACCGCCTGACGTCGCACTACATCGTTCTTCTAACCCAGTAGTTCTTTGCAAACGCAAAGATATAGTAACGAATTAATATATTTTACTACACCTACGTACACGAGAACGGGCTCCATTAGATTTCTCTAGCCATAATTAGTATGTACATTTAAACGAGTGCGATATCTTGAGACCTTATCTATATGCAATGCAATTTCCCGCTTTTTATCTCATTTCAAGTTGCCAGTCTTATCTCAATGTCTTTTCCTAATATTCGTTTTGATTTCGACTGATGCTATAGCAAGACGAGACATGCAGTTCACGGACGACATCCATGTATAATCATCAATGCTTTACAATTGAGAGAAAAAACCAAGTACAGCATTCAGATAATGTTTGCTTCATGACAAAAATCGTGACATATAAGCCTAGAGATATGATTTCGCTGATTTGCTTATCTATACGACCGTACACAATGTCTGCTAGTCGCTCACCCAGCACCCGGTCAACCTATTATACTCGAATGATGTAGTTACAATCAGGGCTCTGAATAATCGCTCCCACGTCAACGATAAAATGAACATTTATGGGTCGTTACGTTCATCGATATCATACTCACACGTTTTTCTGAGTAGCCGTTAGATTTAACCGGTTCGATAGTTCCGATAAAAGCGGCCGCCGCCGCCGCCGCCGCCGATGCTGCTCTTCCTGCTTCGGAATCCATTGTTGCAGCGTGTCCTTACTATTATATTTGTTGTTGTAAAATGTGCGCTAGGCGCGATTCCGGTGAGTGAGCGTCGGTCTAGTTAGCCGTCACTATTTTTTTTCTGAAAACTTGTCCATTTGCATCAACCGGACTCCCCTAGTCGCGAGGTAAACACACGTGCATAGAAGTTCAGCATCGATCTCCAGCGTCACGGTGATGATGATATTCTTAAATTTTTCGTAACATGCAGCTCGTCATCATTGACCGTCCGACCTGCTGGTGGTTATACGAGGTAGCGCGCGTCCACCTTACTCTTTTTGATATACACTCCCGTTATGGCCATCGGTAATGAATACACGGAATAAAAATCAATTTCCTTGGTCGGACCGGCCGCACGCCTGCTTTTTCTCCAAGTCCACCCCCAATGCCCCTGGTGCTTAAAACCCACTTGGCGGCCTTCACAGGGGCAGTAGGCTATGGCTGGAACTGACTATTCGCAACGATACGAAGTCCCCGCATTCGCTTTAATTATCGGCTTCGTTGCTGCTTCGATCTGGTAGTTTTTAAGGCTGAACTTCTGATATTGTTGATATTCTTGTTGTTATTGATCATGATAGTGACTGTGATGATGTCGAAGCAGGACTTTGTTTAACTCGAAATTACCAGGCATTAAGCGCTAAAAGCCGAGACGCGTCTGGCGGCCGCAGCAGCACTGATGGTAGCAGGTTCGACAGGAACAACAACCACGTAGTGGCTGTGAGGGGCTGATATATTGCCGGGTCCGCTAAGTATTAAACTGATGCCACATTCTAGTGCCAATAAAGAGGTCTCTGTTCGAGTGGAGGTGGCTGGCACGAGTACCCAATAGTGGCTTAACGACGAAATTTAGGCCAGGTCCATTGCAGACCGTGTTTGCCAGATAGGCTCTGTCCGCAGACTGCTCGCCTATTCCCTCACTAACCTTAACGCTTTGAGCTAGCTAGGGTCAGAGTTCAGGATCCGAGAAACAAAACATCGATCTAAACGGCTTGTATTCTTTCGGTTGCATCGGCAGTTAAAAAAAACTTGCTGAACCAGGCCGTCCAGTTGGCACCCCGTCTATAAGTGGCGATCGTAGAGCGCGCATACATGCGGGCACGTGCGGAAGCTGAACACTTAACGCGTCAAGTTAACCTTAACTTAAATCGGCTCTATCCAAACTGTTGCGGTTATGTTCCAGTGATTAGTGAATCACTGAATATCTATAATACGCCTAATGTGATTTGCAGTTTAGGTGCTCAGCCTTGTCTGAGTAACTTACGAGATTTTTCTGCTGGCTACCATACATGCGGAACTTGAGGGTTAATCGATGCTGTTATTAGGTTGAACTAATCGAATTTTATAGGTAGGACCATTTTCGCTGGAAAACGGAAGAATTTCGAATATGCTAATTGTCCTACCTGCCACTGGATATCTGTCTGAATTAATGACCCCTTACGTTGTAATTAACCTGAGTAGTGGTCATTGCCTCCAGTGGCCTTCTTTTTTTGCAGATGTTGATAGATCGAACAGTTTTACTAGGAAAAAGAGCCAGACCTTATCCAAGCACCTGCGTGGTGGAATGAATTTATCCGACCTAACCTACACAATCATAATTCCATTATATATGGTAGCCTAGGTGCAATATAGGTTTGAGCAAATTTTTGCGCCGACAGTACCTAGTGACGATGAAATCCGTAGACACCTCCCCGAGCATATTCCTTACGGCATGTCCTGCGTGCACTTAAGCTATAGGATAATTTTTGCAGAATTTGCAAAAATGATTTTTAAGCAAAAAGAATCTAGAAGAATACAGTATAATCTGTGATATTAATTAATTTTTCTGGTGTTCTTCTATTGATACGTTTCCAACCTGCTTAAGCAACTGGGTTCGATCAATGCTAATGAAACCAATATTTATTTCGTAATGCTACATTTCATGCCAAACTCTAAGGACCGTGACAAATCAGTGGACCTATTTGCCACTGTCTAAGAGTGTTCACGGTATCTATATATCTGGCTGTATGTTATACTCGATGCTATCAGCTATTGCCTTTCCCGGCTCCTGCCGACTCAAAAGCGTCGTCGTCGTCTTCGACAGTTAACAGGTACGATCTTGCGATAATCCTACAAGTCCGCTGCTCGGTTCGTAGCTTTTGGTTACGGCGCAAGTAGATGACGCTTCGTTGTCGCCACTATTGCTTTCAGTTAAGATGATGTCATCTTCTATCATTTAAACTTGATAGATGAACTCTTTACTGTTTGACTTGGATTCACCTGTAGATCCATCGTACGCGATTATAGAGTATGCATTTACTACCTGCACTCTTTCTTCTTCGCTGCAACGCTGAGCGTTGGATCCGCTTAGTTGGGTCGACTGAGCGCGTCACTGGGTCAAGCAAGTCGGGCGAACGCTACGCATATATTGCCATTATCCCGCCACCCGCTGAGTTCCACTTCAATTCATCAGACCTCTTCTGTAACTCCGGGTGCGTTGGACTACGAATAGAGCTCGAATCGGATGGACATCACCTCAGAGTTACACACGTCGACTCTTTAGCCCGCCGAGCTCTCCTCTCTCTCCCTCTCTCTTTTTGCCGTACTAGCGGCAGTTATAGTGGGCCTACTGAGTAGCTAGGAAAGAGCGAGTGTCGAGAAGGGCATGATGCCCACACCGCTTAGTCGCAGCCCCGTATGCTCGTAGTAAGAGAGAGCAGCCAGGTTGGCTGGATACCGGCAGCGGTGTCCCGTGACCAGTTCGACTCATTCTGATGATGCGTTGGACTTCTGCATGTGAAGTCAGTCACCGAGAGTCAGTTCGTCCGTCGATCGGGGGCGGATGATGGGCTTCAGGAAGCTGAACCACTCTGATTTCGTTGTGATTTCCTCGCGTTCCGGGTACTTCCCCGCGAGCTTTTGCCTTGAAAACATTATCGTCTGCGGTGAGCGGTTTCTGCTATTCCCACCAGCGAAACTGGGAGACAAAATCTTCTTTGCTGTTCTTCGGTGGAATCAGACTCGACTAAGTCAACCGCTGGGAGTCGTACAGGTAGTAGCTAGTTGAAGTTTACCTGGGAGGAGCCACTAGAATCGACCTCACCGAGCACGTGAGGGCGTGTGAACCAGGGCGCCGACACAGGTTTTTTGGACATGACGAAATGGCCATTCGTCGTTATTGCTGTTCGACAATATGGCGCTGTTGTCAAAATCGAAACGAGACCGCTTTGGCGGGCCTTGGAAATTGAATCGAAACGTATAAAAGAGCACGTTACGTTAACATAATTCTCGGATTTGCAACCGCTGAAAAATCCTGCCGCTGACGACACTCCCGACTGCATGAAACCGTGAAGCTACGTGTACAAGCGCTTTAGCATATAGTACACTTTTTATAGCTGTACCACGCGCCGTTTCATTGCGATGAACGACTTACATATTATACCTACTTGCATAATCGGGGCTGGACTTGGGGGTGCGGGGTAGGGGGTGGGGTAACAGTGAGCCGCGTTGACGTTGATCTAATTAATTATTCGTGTCTGATTAACCTAAAGAAGCAGGGCTATCGCTTCTAGTTGATCAGTTGCTGCCAACGATTGTGTACGTGACATCAGTGGCGCAATAGAAATTGTAAAGAGCAGATTACTTGCCGACGCAAAAAAGACGCGACAATAGTTAGCTATTGGATAGCTTAATAAATAACTGTATAAAATTAATCAATTTGTTTAAATAGCTAATCAATCGTAGGTTGTACACGAGAACAAAATGTACTTCAAAAAGTGTGGGGTTTCAGCCCGAGGAATGAAACAAGAGCGCATTTCTAATATAAAGCAAATCACATGATGATCGAACCCCTCCTTGCTTTACGTTCGCTGGTTAGTTAGAGTAATGTAGAACGAGTACAACAGGTCTGGATCGCTTGTCGTAGATCTTTACATTCTCATATTTAAAGTTTGCTCTAATATATGTATTTGTCAATCGTCTAAAAGATGTCTTCTTTATTTTTGTTACACTGTCTTATAGGCAGGCGTTCATGATGCAGATATTTTCATATGTAAGACTCTTTACTTAGGCTGATGAGGGAACAAACTTAAACGTTCTTAGAAAATGTTTTATGCTACATGAAAAACATTGCCATATTACTAGTATTATAAATTCGGAAAAATATTTAACTTTTCCTATCCTTTGTCAAAGGAGTGAAAGAAAGGAAAGAAAGAAAGAAAAGAAAAGAAAAAAGATCGATCCCTTCGCAAGTCTGGTTTTTCTATATCTCAAATGTCTGAAGCTAAGGTTAAGAGCTGGAAACTGGGGGCGGAGAAACGCTTGCATAACGCCAGGCCTAGATCCAATCGAATCTCGAGATAACTGACAGAAACAACTTAATAGGAAAACTGACACAAAGTTATGGGGTAACTAAGGCACTATAGTGAAGTATCTAAGTCAACAATCGACATAAGGTAGCAAAGTTATAATGCTATCGAAGTATAACCGAACTAAATACCGCCGTAGCTTAGACAATGCCGTAGGTATATAGGCACAAAATCATTGAAGGAACCTAAATATTCACAGGTAAAATACATGGATGTTGCACATACATGTTTACCGCAGAAATCGATACTGATAACTATTCTTACAGAAAGTTTGCGTTCTCATTTTAAGGTTTACTCAACAAGGCGACGAACTTGAACACTGCCCATTGGTCCAGTTTCCAACGTCGTACCCCCGTAGATGTCTATCGGCACGTTACGGTGCCTATGTGGTTCCGTAACGTTATGCATCGTAGAAATGATTCATCTATAATATCCTGTAGGGATACTATGGTGCAGTATGTGACCGATAAGTTTATACTAATACTACGGTAATGTGAAAATGATGCGGGAAAGGAACGACTGCGACAGTTCTGTTCCGCATGTATATACTTGAGACTAAGTAATGCACCCTCCTTATATCTATTTCGAAAACACTTTACAATATCTCTTAGTTACGTTTCTGAAATAGATGCTTTTACGACACTTTCGATCTGGCTCATCCCTTGAAGTTCTATTATTCAGGTGACATTTGCGTGCGTTTACTATGCTATCATGGCTGAATTGTTTAGATACTTTCTGTCAGTGCAATGCTCAATGGACGCCGGCACTGGTGGGGCGCAGCACGCCACCCCTCAAGCACGATTATTTGCCGCTAAACGATAACGAAGGAGTTGTATTCGGATTTATCGCATTTGTCCTGCCAATATAGCGGAATCTCATTTAGGGAACAATGGCTGGTGCGGTGGTGGAGATTTTTTGCGGTGATTCGTCAACCAACTGTACGAAGGTGTGCCACTCATCGTTGATGGACTATTTAACTGTTTTTGCTTTTGCCGGGAATATTGTATGCAATTATACTATGTACCTTGCACAAAATGCTGGCAACGATCTTTTCAGACTCATTCCTTATCGTAGATACAAGCATACGACGCTTATCCGAAGGGCAGCAATGCTAGATTTGTCCTACAGAAACATATCAGGCACCTCTAGACATATCTTCTATAGGATTTGATTTGATGAACAGACACAATAAAGACATATACGAATGTTTGACTAAACTTAAGGATTATCTTCGTTCATTGTGCTACAATTGACTTATATTTAACTGTAACTAGTGTTTGTGCCTTTCCAGGAGCACGTTGGGGATCTCCGTAAGACCTGGGTCATCTCACCACTTTGTTAAGCTATTTTCTAATTAGCCATTATTAAACTTTGCTTGAACGGCTGTGAATGAACAGTCCCATGGAGCCCTCACAAGGCACATGGCTATCCGTTTCATTCATAAAAACAAACAAGAAATAATCCGTAATACTACTAGAGCCGGTATCAGTTGTTACTACCAGTAACACGCCGTTACTACGTAAGGGGTTTGCAATGGCGGCAGTGTGTCTATCGTTCACAACCGCAGATTTCAGCAGAACGAAACGAAGTTCAAAGACAAAAAGAATCTTGCACTCTTATTTTCATAAGCGACCGTTAACGTATGGGTGCGCGTCAATACGAGCAGCGAACCTGGTATCGTCTAAGAAAATCACCCTGGGTGTAGTTACTCGAAGCAGACGAAATGAGTAAGTCAACAAGTTTACATGACAAGTCGTTCTAAGCCAAATGCAAACGCACTAAATCGCTTAAGGGCTGGAGCTCATCATGGAAATCATTGCCGGTCTCTGGGGATGGGTGTCGACGTGTATAGCAGACCATTTGGATGTGGGTGTAGGTGGGCACGGCTACGAACAAACGTGTTGCTTCCCATTCACAGTTTACAAACATCCGACGGGTTCCGTTGCAATGAATCTCATTGCGGAAAGTTGCGCGGGTCGCGCTAGTTATGAGAGCGCTGTAACATCGGTCAGAAAATACGAACTTAGGACCTCGGTGAATTATTGGGCTTGCAAGCCCACCCGAACGAGGTCACCCGCACTTTCCTGGTCTCATTAGATCGCATCACGTCGATTTTAACAGGAGTAGTAGAGGAGCGGCTTGGAGTCTGCGCCGATGGTCATCACTTTGTGTGGACGAGGTGAGTACGCACTCACTTGAGCATGAAGGAGGAGTACAAGTCAGGCCACCAAGATCGTTTGCCGGGCTGTGGTTCGTCTTCCGATGATTGTGCCTAATAATGATTAAACTGGGACTAGTAATCATTGTTAGGCTGGAAGGTCCGCCCACGACGTCCTACGAAAACGGCGGAATAGCAACAATCAACAACTTCAGTGTTGGACATTTTATCTCCCACTGAAACATCCCTTAGATTTTAACTTTAAACTTTTCGTTTACTTAATATGATTTTGATGACGAAAGGAGAAAAGCACATCCAGTAAATAAATTATGAAGAGCAAAAAGAACGCTATATTTGTTAAGCGTGAGAAGTCGTTGTTTTGAGCGATACCCTAACACTTGGCGTTGTCGCGTTTTCCCATATAATTTGAACATTAGAATTTTTCTAAAAATCCAAAATGTTGATGTTCACTGTTGCGTGTTTTTAGCAGACACGCCACTAGGAAACGCTAGCGCCGAGCTGAGCAGCGTTCTGTGTCGTTTTGAGTCTCCCTAGTCGTGTCTTGAGCACGTCGCGTGACTAGAGACAGTTTTACATGCCAGCAGAACCAGTAAATACTTGACACCGAATTGAAGCCTGAAGAAACATGTCATTGGTGTTACAAAAACACCTTGAACGAAGACTCAATGGAAAAAAAACTGATGTTTGCCTATAGTCGAGGACGAAAATAGCCAGGACAAGAGAAAAATTAGACCACTCCACACGTTCTGTTGGAAACAAAGCACTTCTATGTATACAACAGCATCATGAACTGTCTCAAAGACGCTAGCTGATAACATCGTAGCTATTACATCTGCTACGCCTCTAGTACACAAAGCGTCTACTTTTGGAATACTATAATAGGCTCGCCGGTACACTAGATAAACCTTACGTGCATACAGGTATTATTTGGCCCGATATCATACCTTCAATTTAGAGGGAAAAGTGCCAATATAGGCGATAGGCCAACAGCCAATCGGAGTAACCAATTGAAGGATGAACGGCACACCTAGGCCGTCAAATCCATGACAGGTAATTTCAAGCTTCCACAGTATCAATATCGGCAGCGTCATTGACTGCAGTAGATTCAGCGAACACCAGGAGAACAGTTGATTTGGACCAGCTTTCATTTTCCCTATAATCACGTTCAGATGTGTGCAGTTTTGCTGTTTGACAGATATACGAATAGTCGAAACAGGATAACATATAGCGTATTCATGTAGACGATAGAGTGCATCAAAGCACGAGACAAAATAGTTTTCAGGAATCAATCAGCAAGAAGTTGCTCCATCTTCTGCAGGCATCACAGACATTTCCTGTAAATTTAAGTTCGTTTTACTTGTAAGAAGTTATGACGAGTTGGTGTGTGTGTGTGTGTGATCATGACTGCGATGATGACAGTTCCGACGGTTGAGCTCACAGCAGTCGATCAGCGACAGGTTGTTTCATGCAAGCTGTTTCGTTGTGTACTTAGGTGGACGTTAAGACCTGGGCAGACTCAAGCGCTAACGAACATGATTGACGTTTCTGTTTGTATCCTGTAACTGTTATTACTTCTGATACTGGCAATGCCCATGTCTATCGCATTTCACGCAAACGTACAAAGTTCGTCTGCGATCAATATCCGTCTGAAATAAAGGCGTCGTTCGTTGATTTGCTTGTTGGTTGAGCGTCTCATTGCGCCAAACATCTACATACATCGCTGAATCGTTCTGTTTGAAGGGGAATGTTTAATGCAAGGAGTTTCTGTCGTTTGTCTCTTGGAAGCTGCCTGAACAATCTACATGAGACAAGGCCGAACTTGTCGGAAGTCACCAGGGGGTCCGCCTGCAGATAAGGTTAGCTGTCGGGTTCGCCGAGAAAGCATGGGTAGAAAAACCGGAGAAGACTGTGGGATAGACGAAACGCAATGGACGATAAACGAAAAAAAAAAATATATATATATATAAGAAATAGACCAAACAGTCATACAGAAAGTAGTGATCATCCATTCATTGCTCGGCTAACAGTTTGTAACCTAGAAAATAACTCTTAGCTGAAGTCGTCATTTCACCAGATTTAACCGTAGCGACACAGATTTGAAGCTACTACCACGAGGTGCTAGTAGAATATGAGGGTGATGTCGGCAGGGTCTGGGGGCATCCCACTCGTTGGCTTCCGACATTTCTATTTCCTGCGTAACAGAACTGCTTCCGTCAGCCGTGTAGCTAAGCATCGCTTGCTAGCTTACGATACAGAGGGGTGCGTGAATACTTCCCTGCCGAACCTGTGGGGATTAAGAAGGTGGACTTAGCTTCTCGATATTACGGAAAATCGAAATCACCTTCAGCCTTCTGACTAGCGTGGCACCATGGCACGCGTTGAGGCGCGCGAATTTGATTTGCAACGCATCAACCTCGTTACGCCGCGCAGTGGAACTTGTTCGTCGAAATTGGCGTCGAAGAGTTGGCCACCGAAGTACGTCATATGTATATACAGTCAACAGTAAGAACAACAGCAGTAGTAATAGTAAAAACAACGGTCACGCTTGTTCAGTTGCCCAAGTCACGGTGTAGGTCTTCAGTGGCTCTTATTTTTAACTGACTTTTGTTGATTTACCCAATTGCTACCTTGCCGGATGATTTGATTTTACGCCCATTTGCACATAGATGAAATACGCCGCACCCCTGCCATGCGCAGCAGGCATGGTCTTCGCGATGCGCCGGATTCTCGGGCACTTTTCAGATTCGATCTAATGGAAGAAACTCGCTAAAGTCATCAACGAAAAAGATTATAGATCGTATATTAAGACGAGCTGCTATCGAAATTTGATAGAGTGATCTTCAACGCGCTAGAGAGCACAATGTTGCGCCATGTCAATTCCTCCCCGTAAAAGCAACGAGCCAGGTGATACTCGGTAACCCGCTAGCTTAGTTAAGAATGAGATTATCATTTACTGTAGGTATTATTACATCGGATATTTACGTAAAATACACCACTAAAATGGTACCTTAGAACCCTTTTCTCACTATATTTACATCTAATCGACCTCGGCCAGGTGTATGTTTAAATAGTCCGACCACAGCCATTTTTTGTTGCTTAATACGCTATAATCGGAAAGTAAATATTTCACCGGAAAACAGTAGTAGTATTCATTCGCTATCGACCAATGCGCGGAGTAGTTAGTGGCAAAGGTGAGGTTTCGAAAAACAAAGATTGAGGTCCCTGGGCGGCTTGAGATCGCCTCACTTTAACCTCAAGGACACATAATGTTACGTCATTTGGACGAGATGGCCGTTGATGAAGGACATGCACTGCGGGTGTGGGCTTGTGGTACGGAAACCATAGATAGGCCAACTCCATTCACTATGTACACGCCATTTGGCTAGGTGAGCTCAATATCTAGATGTGTACATTGACGCTGTCTAAGGCGACTCTGATCCCCAGCCATATTGTCGGTATCTCTGAGTACGCTGCCTCGTAGACCTCTGATTGTAGCCGTTTCGTCGGATGACGCTTCTTGGCGCTAGCGGTAGTGCCATTCATGTGTTTACGCCATTTTACTGACGCCAGCCTAACGTCAACGCTATGATCGTCTATGTCGCGACGTGCAATTATCATATTTGCGCGTTTCGTTTTCTCCAGCCCTTCGCTGACTGGCTTGTACTTATCACTGCCGTCTGTCTGTCTTCTCGCTTAAAACGCACCGTTCGCTCCGTAATATTTTTATGGCAAGTTTCTGCCAGCTGCCGCAATCTTCACCGGCACAAATGTCTTTTCCTCCGTGCTCGTCAACCTCCGTGACGCTTCTGTTTGCCAGTGTTTATTAAACGCTGCTTAATACCGGTAAAAGAAAATGTGATCCCTATTCAGCGTGCCTGTCTCCATGAGCGTATGTACCAGAGAAATGGGTGTGAAACTTATGAATTATACAAGAACAAAGACACCATATTGCTATTAGTTAGTAGCTGCTATACTCGAACGGGTAATAGGTGCCAGTTGATAAGATCGCTTGTGTTGTGTAGGTCACTTTGGGACGTTTACGCAGCCTTGCTACCGCTGGCGCTTGGTTGAACCATCAATGGCGCCAGCAATCATAGAGGTCGTATTGTAAGCAACATCAAAAGCCGGAACCTCCGTCCAAATTTTTTATTCGTTCGTATATATGTATACATATATACGGTGTATGTATGGTGCGAGATGAAGCAGCAGATGAAAAGTCATTAACACCTCATTCGAGCCTATCACGATATTAGGCACCATGGCGACACAGACGTCACGGACAAGATACGATCGGTGGCGTTGTTGTCGTTATGGCCTGCCCACGGTAACGGAAAGACAAAGTAGTACTGGCATGACGAAGGGAGCGGCAGCTCAAAGTCGTCTTACGCCGCCATTGATTTAACGTCATCGCCGCTGTGGACGCTAATATCTCCGTTCGACTACGAGAATCATGAGCAGGAGCCAAGAGCTTTTGTAGAGTTAATGAAAGCATCAAGGATTTGTCAGGATTTCAGACGGGCGAACCGGACGCATACCCCCGAACAGGCTACAATTTCACGTCCAAAATCATTCTGACGTACTTAGTCACGCACGTGCAACATATCGTACTCAGGTGTACAGGGAGTCCTCTGGCCCAATGCACACCAATATTAGCCATTAGAGATAATTAACTAAAACTATAGCTGCATGTTAGAATATGTGATTCGATTGGGTACGCAACAAAAAACGCTACGTAACCCATTTATTTCTATACGTTATTATAGCTTATAGTCAAGATTAGCAGCGACATATTTGCACTTCATTGAGGCGTGCTGGTATCTAGCAGATTTGGGGTTTTTTTTGGGTTTATTGTTACTAGTTCGACAGGTTGACATATTTCACCCGCGAACAGAAGTGCTGATTACTTTTCTACAGACGTATATATTTCTTCGTAGTGAGATGTTGTTAAGTCGCACCTATTGTAAAAGGAGCGATGCACAATAATACTGAAGGATAGATGCCAGCCGTTTGTCTGTAGGTCTGTGGCAAAATTTCTAATTGTCGAAGAACAAACGGTTCCAAAATTGGCTAATCAAAATTGTAACAGTCTTAACAAGCCAATCGATTCGCAGTACATACGTACTATATGTAAGATCTTCTACCGCCCTAAAGATCTTCGTCCGCTTATTTTCTCGGTCTTCTTATAGTTCTGACCAGTATTTCTATTGATGTGTTTTTGCTAATCCCCATTTGCTCGAAACATCGTTGAACTACCGTTTAATAATTTCCTCTGATCGCACCGTCGGTGAAGTGTGCACTTCGTCCCGTCCATTCGCCTGGCTCCCACTGGGTCACTACTTAAGGACCCAATTGTCCGCTGGCCAATTGGGTCGACGTGATTTAGCAGCTTCGCGACGATGGCCAATTTCTACAGGTTGGCTCCATTCTCGTGGCCAGACAGCGTTTAATTTCGTCGCTCGTAGCCGCTGCAGCGACCCATGGTTTTGTTAAGTGTTTCTTGAGAAGTCACTCATCCGACGATGGCCTAGTTGTGTTCCCTACCAATTCCATCGAACGAAGCCCCGTCGCAGACTGGCAACCGCTACCGAAAGTTCGACTGGAAGAGAGCCAGGAGTCAATAGTTGATTGGGAACGTTTATCGCCAACCGTTTACGTTATAGCCAACTTAAAAGTTGAAGTTGCTCGACTAGAGGATTGTTAAAGATCACGGCTGTGCATATGACGTATAGGAGCCTGAGTTGCGGCCCGACGAGCTACAGATTGCCAGGTCGAGTTATAGGGAAACTGTTTAGTTGGCCTACGCGCGATGCCTATGCGTGTGCATCGCCCGCTTAATTGTTGTGTGTTCAAAACGGCAGCGGGAATAAAAGTTTGATTTCGAAAGTTGGCCGAAGCAGAGTACCATCGCACTATACGACGCCCGATCGTAATGTCGCGCGACCACCGAACCTCCATCACACGTACGAGAGAATATCCCAAAAATGATTTGTCAAATTAATCGCGTAGTTGGTCGACCGACAAGTTCACATTGGAGAAACAGCCGGTTGCTTCTAGTCGATGTCTGTAGCGCAACGCAGACGTTCGTATCCGTTTCGCCAAAGGTCGTCCTGCTGAGTTGTGCAGGCAACGGCTAAGCGTGGGCCTTAAAGTTTTTCAATGACTAATATGGCCCTATTACTTTTTGTGTGCAAGTATTCTTCACACACAGTTCATTGCATATCGACTTGAATTAAACCCTGTTCCGTTCATATAAATCGAGCTCAACTCTGAGCCATCTTACGCTCCTCCATGTGCATATACCACCCACTTTTCCCAGTTATCAGATTTTGCTTGCTAGAAATTTAAAGAAGGATCACTTGCTTATACCGATAGCAAGGGGTGTCGACGACATTGCGTAGTCCACAAGTGGTCCCAAGCTGTTAACCAACACGCTTATACGGAACGGTCGAAAAAGGCACCTATCTATGGAGCGCGGTCCAGCATTGGACAGTGAAGAAGGACGTCCTTACCTGTTGCGAACTTCATCACGCTAGTTGTGGCATCACGAGCGAGTTGATCTTAAAATCATTCTTCGATTAGTTAACAGCGGCAATAGCGTCCTGTGCCTACGCTCGAAAACGCATTAGCTAATGTAAGCCAAACGATCAGTAGCAGGACGCGGTCGTGACTTCAATCCATTCTGATGTTTAGCCTTCGTTTTGTTAGCCATGAAAAGGGTCGAGGCACTTTTCGGATCCGGCTGTGAAGAGATAGGTGAAATAATAAGCCTCTTCAAATAGTGCAGTAGATTCTACTGTTGCAGTAGATCACTATTCGACGAACGTTTTTCATTGGCAAATTCATACGCGATGGTCTCATTCAAAGGTCAGACAGGCCGTATGTTCGTTCATCGGAAAATCGACGTTTGGACGTTGGCCTACGGCGCTAGATTCTCTTTTTATTATTGCCGTGATAAAAGTGACTTTCAGTACTAATGGCGGCTCTTGTGGCCTCGGCCTAGATGCTACAAATTTAAGTACTTACAACAGCTCATATCTACAACTGACAGCGACGATCGCATCCGAGTTAATACAAAACCCCGGCGAAGCACTTTTGTGAAAGACTGATTTCTCGTTGGTTCCGCAGATGGCCCAGTTCTAAAGCCATTACGGAGACGCCACTGAAGAAGCTGATCAATGGCACATGGTAGAAAACACATAACGGGGCACTGTGTTATGTAGAAAGTAGCATAGAAGAATTACGCTGCTTGGCAGGCTAACTGTGTAGGAAAAATTCACACATAGATGAGTTGAGGCATCTCACTTCAATGTAGATGATTCTATCGTACCTTAATATAATCGCAACGGTCTTACATAATAACAAGGACAACATAATGAAATAGATTGGACTAGCTAACACAACTTGTTTTTATTATATGCCATACTTTTAATAAAGCTTGTATTATAATAAGTAACGCTTTCGTTACGACCAGCAAGCGGATGTTTGATTAACGAGTAGAACAGTGTGGGCCTTAAATTAGGCGTGGATCATTAACTCGAAATTCAACGAACCACGAGAAAAACACACTTCCTAGCGCCGAACAATGCTAAAGCATAGGAACTAAATCGAAATTATAGATCTCAACTTTGCCTTCGTAGTGCAGATAAACAGGTTCTAATACGTACATGAGATCGTGTTCCTTAATTTCGATTTTGACGAAAGCTCCATTTATGATTATTGAAGCCAGGCACGCGGTTGTTGGCTGCATAAACGACCTGGTGCCGATGTTTATATGCGTTGAAAAACGCAAAAATCTCTGAAGACGTTTTATACCGCATCTTCATAGGCAATATATAAACTAAAGGTTACTTTCTGCAACATTATCGAATTTCTTGTACAGATGCCCGCTTGCATCCAGAAAAAATAAGGCACAACTGTCGGCCAAGCAAGCGAAATGTCAATGATCCTCTATATTTATATCGGTGGGTCTATGAGAATATGAGGTTCTGTGCGTGTGTGTGTGTCCGCGCGCGCTTATATATATATTATGCCGACACTAGGTGACTTTCGGCAGCTCTCAATCGGGCCGCTCACACAATTCACAGCAGTCCAACAGTCAGAGAAACGAGTCGGCTTCGGGTCCATATGTCCCTCGAATTGTTAATACATGAGCTGAGTTGAATTGATGGGGACCATCATCCAGTTCACGATCGTTCAGAGGGGTTCCGAACGAACTCCGCCTAGACCGAGTCTCCTTCTAGTCGCCGAGCGCTGGCATCAGTTAGCGATACCGCGTACCCTCCAATAATGAAGAGTATTGGGTAGTCCCAAAAACAGAGGGTGATCTGGAGAAGATCTGACGAAAAACACTGTCACACACTCACGCTCTCTCTCTCTCTCTCTCTTTTTATCTCTAACTCTCGGATTCAAGCTCTACGAACGATGCCGGCTTCTACCCCATACAAACGTAGTGGTAGCATGCCAACTCGGTGAATGAGCAATGGCATCTAGGGGCACCTCCAACTCCTGGGCGTCTATTTTCAGAATATGATCGTGGCATCAATATCTGACTATAGAGTCGTACTAGGTTGCCGTAATCTGACTTACTTCTTGTGATCATCAGACTTCGAGCTGGTGTTAGACGACTCGATTTAATCTGTGATTGATGAAGATTTAAAGTGGAAAGAGGAAAAGTAACGGAAATAATCAAGAAAAGCTCGATGCATGTCTCGAGACGACGACGCGCGGGGTCGCGCATAGGATCATAGTTGGCAGCGATATTTACTATTAAAGCGTCTCGGAGATTGAGGACGCTTGCACCACAAATGTATAAAGGGAATTTTAACGTTTTCATGATGGACTATGTTATGGTCAGTAGATATACTTCGTGCGTAATGCTTGAGCTGGCATAAGTAGAAATTAGCGGAGTTTTGTTAGTACATTAGTACCTTAGCTTTAACATGAGATGACACTGAAAACATCAACTTAAATATGTGGCTCCACGGTAGCATTAGAAATGTTCTATACACCCAAGCTTATCCAGTCTGTCTGTCATCTAGCAACATCCAAGAGACGTTTGTGTGAAGACCTAAAATGAGGATTCTTGTATTTTTTTCTCTTACAATCGAGTTTTGGTACTGCTGCACACTTTTCCGACTTGGTCGACCGCCGACCGCGGCCGAGGTACCAGATCTAATGTTGCTATTGCAGTGGATCCCTTATAAACTCCTACGGATATCTTTACAGCATGGCCACTCCGCTCGTGTTGACCCGCATCGGTCGCGTGTTAACCAACCAATAAAAAATTTCAGGTACTGCTTTTTCTATTGTGATATGGCAACGTCAACATCAGTAACAACAACAAATTCAACGATCATTACCGGCGTTTGCTATTGAAGGAATTGATACTGCTTTTTGCTTTTCCCACCGTTCCTTTTTAGCGCCTTCTATATCGCCTTGTCACTGAAAAAAAGGGGGTTTTAGTGGCGTATCTAATCGTTCGCCTGTGAGTGGCAGAGCTTTCTCTTTAACCGCACTCGAACTTTGTTTTCTACTGGATTTCGTTGAACACGTTCGTGACATTGTCTTTTTCAGAGCTAAATAATCTGAGACGAATCCCTGTTCTGAGCTTGCGAGCATTTAATCGAAGCCACGATAGCGGCAAGCAGCTTGCAAGCAAACCCGCAGTGGCAGAAATGGTCCTGCAGATAGAAATAGAAAGTCGGGTAGCGCGGGTAGTAGGGCGATATCTATCACTACTATATCCAAACTAATTATAGTTACTGTCCAGCTTGTAATCGTTATTTTCTGCACTGTACATTGACCGGCGCCGTGAACTGTTTTGTCGACTCTCCTCACGCGCACGTCGGCTTTTGTTGTACGGCTTTACCGTACCAACTGATTTTTAGCATGGCTCAGATATACAAAACAACGCACACATAGCTAGAATGGTATAAAGTGGCAAAGAATCAAACAGAAGAGGGCTATTGCATAAACGATCAGTTGGCATCTTTACACAAAGTCGCCGAAAGCGTATTTTGCAGACGAGCAGTTGTCAGGATACCCTGTTTGTACAAGTCTGCATGTGAATCTTGTTGCTGCAGATACATCTTTGACACGAATGAGGCCAACGGATAACTCGTCTTGCCTCGCTAACAGTCGCGGCTGCTATTCCTGCAGCCGTTATTGTTATCATGACGATAAAGTAGGTTGTAACGGGTTCTCGCGCGTAAATTCTCCTCGCATCAGCCGTGGTGCTTGTAGTATTTAGATCCATGACAAAGCAAATTGCACATACCCGCCCATCAGCGTCCTCTGAGCCGGTCAAATCATTCGTCGCGGCTGGTTTCGCCTCGCATTACCTCATGCCCTATGTCTACTGAGCCTTCCTGATTTTCTTCACAGCACAGATACGCTGGTGTTTTGCCCTAACATTATTATGGTAGCAGTGGTTACGGTACGGGAGCGCGGTGGCCACAGACGTTTCGGTCGCAGCAGTGCAGGACTCGTTAGGACGGCTTTGCAAACAAACGAACAGATTCAACGCGCAATTCACTACGCCCATCTCATTGCGATTGTTAGCCAATGCGGCCGCAATAAGCGATGACGAATGGCAGAAGCGGAAGCTGTTCTCGTCGAGGCTCTCATCATCATCGTCGTCGTCGTTATCGGGAAAGACATGGTGTTGTGGCGGCAGTGGCGACCGCGCGAATGTTGGTTCTGTTCGTAATGCGTCAAAATTGCACCATGGTGCTATCGGCTTGTCGTAAGCGGTAGCTGGGAGAAGTGTCCTCTTTGCATCGTAATTTGTCACGAGAATGCAGATAAATTATGCCGGTAGTTAATTTTTGTCTCTTGTTGCTATCGATAGTTGGTGGCATAAGTGACGACGATCCTCCTAGAAAAATAACGAGAGCGATAACAGTAAAGTGAGATGTGCGTTAGTTATAAACACAAATTATGACCTAATGATATAAAGTGAAATGTATTACAAAGTTCGAACGAAATTATTTAATGAGCCAAAATGCTTAAAAATGAAACAAGGAACAATTTGAATTGTATATGTGTGTATATATATATATATATATATATATATATAACACTGGATAGGACATATAAACTCGGATTTCGTCTTATAATTCTTAAGTTATTGAAGTGTCGCTCAAGTAAGTTTCAACAGTTCATTAATATCCCTACTAAAACAATCGGTGGTTCCTATATTCAAAATGGCTTTTTGAGTCATTTCGATGATTTTTATCAGGGACCTTCAATTTTCGCCCATAGCCGTGATTTTGGACCTTTTTGAAAGCCGCATGAAAACTAGCAATAACGTAGACCTTCGGCCAGAAGCACTGCTTTGCACCGTCATGGGTTGACTGTGTTGTTCTAGAAAACAATGGTGTCCTTATAATAAGAGTAATGGTGAATGATCGCATGCCCACTACCACGAAGGTTTATGCAAACTTTAACGTACATATACATAGCACGATTACGAAATATGTAACCATTTGAGCGATTTTTATAGCAAAATGAGTGAAATCTATTTCACCCATTAAGGCATACCGGGATCCACAGAGATAAAACAGCAACGCTGTGATTTTAACCCTACGTTGATGTATGTTATAAATGATCAATTCCTTCTTCTAACTCATTAGCTACTCTAGATTTTTTTGACTATTAGCCAACATACTTTAACGTTTGCCAGTTTCGTCTGAAATACAAGAGTAGCTTGCCTTCGCTCCCCCGCCTATTTTAAATGTCTCCCTGATGCTTTACGCTGTTCTGAACATAGCCAAGCAAGAGTGCGTCCAAAGCTTCGGGTCCTCCGGCATAACGACTTACCGTCAGGTCTAGAAGATCCTGCCATGGTGGGCCGTACCGAATGCGTTTTGCGATGGGGCCTGTCTCCTCTAGTTGGTTGGCTGTGGTGAGGTAGCCATCATTTCATTAGTGTCGGTCGTTGCAGAGGGTTCCTCTAGTCAACTCAACCTCGGCTTTCTTCTCTTTGACTCTTTTCCCTAGTCTCCTGTGAGCTTGTTCGCCGTTCTCCCTGCCGGCTGAGCAACCCTCGTCCACCGCAATTACTAGCCCCACCACCACCGGCATCAGACCAACCAAGCCCCTTCCGCCCCTTCCCTTGACAAGCTACCCCTTCATAGCACGGGGAGGCTAACATCAAACGACTAAACCTAGTCGATGCATCCACGTCCCATACGTGCCTAGATTTTTCGGCTTGTCTAGCCTGGCTCCATCTGTTGTTTAATTCCATATCTTTAGATCTTCTCGTCCCTTACTTGCATCTAGCAATGCTCTGCTTGCTGGTAAAGACACAAATCGGAAATTAAAGAAAGAGCAAGAGAGAGACAGAGAGAAACGGAATATAACGTCATCATTCCGCTCTATTGTGGGATCACATTTTCGAATTGTGACTGCGCGTAGTTGTGTGAAGCATGCTGATCTTGAAAATTAGCCCAGTAATGCAACGGCTGATAGCACAAGTTCATATAGGATCTTCACAGCAGAACTAGTCCCTTCAGAGTTTGTTACAGCTGCGATTTCAATAAGGAAGTCCTTTCCAGATCCCTTGGCAACGTTTTTTTTAGGCAGGTTCTGTTGGACATTTGTAGGTGCTGCTGTAATGCCGCGATGCCTTACTCCAGTGGCAGCAGCAGCACTTCCACAAGTTGCGAGCCTCTAGCAATCTTTTCCCGGCCGTTTTCGCCCATTTGCTCGCTAGCTAGAACCTTCTTTGCCGCTTTTCGCGTCGTCTCACTCCGGCAGCTCAACCAGTAGCCAGCAACTCCCGACGAACAAGCGACCCAGGTCGGAGCCGGGACGCAGCTTAAGCTGCCTCTGCTGCCGCAGGAGCAGTCCCAGCAGTCGAAGCCCCTGTCGCGGCAGTCCGAAACTCTTTTCTCCTACCCCAAGAGATGAAAGACGTAGCGCTACCCCCCCCCCCCCCCCCCGGCAACGACCCAACCAACGCGGAGAGAGTGCTGGAGCCTGCGTTGGCGGCGGCAGGCGCTCTCGAGGAGAGCCCTCTCAAGTGGGCGGAGTCGACTGTCTGCTTTGGGAGAGGAGGACAACCCGGCAAACATGTATATGGCTTTAGCTGACTCTCGGCCAGGGTTAGAACCCGTAGACACGAGAAAGGCGCAACAACAGGAGGTTGTTGCGACTAGATTGCGCGATAGCCAGATGAACGCGAAACTAACCTCGTAGCGCAAAAGTTTGCAGTAGACAACAGCGTAACATCCACCGAAACGGTGGCGTACATATAACAAACCGAAAACGTGCGCCCACAAAAAAACACCCGTGGGCGTGCCGACATTAAAAAAAAAGTGTAAATTTTACCGTTCGACCGCCGCAAAAATTATCTGCGTCATCACAGTACATCAGCGGCTAGTTTGTTGTTCATCCTTCACAGAATCGAGAGACATTACCTGAAAGAGCGTAATCGTTTTCGCTTCCACGGTCAACTCGATGAGAACTGACGCTTGCAGAAGTGGTTAAGAAGAACCATTTGAGTATTACGCTGAAGTTAAGAAGTGTGCTCGTGCCACATTAAACACCAATCGAGGAAATACAAAAAAATTTTTTGACGACCGCAGAGCGATTTTTTATTCTCAGTCGAATTGTGTGCGTTTGTTTGTGTTTGAAGTAGCTGTGTGCACACGAGAGTCTTCAAATGTGAAAACCTGTGTGAGTGACTACCGTTCAACGTTGCGACAGCCATTGGCGAATATATGACAAGGCCGCAACGACGCGTTCATGCTGGATTTAGCTGTAGACTAAACGATTACCAATACGGTCGTTAACATTCTAGCTGCCTCAAGTTATTTTAGCGTCCTAACGGATTGGGGCGGCACGTCCGGCATCAACGGCCGCTGTTGTGGTCGTCTGACACCACGACGGCAATAGACTAGAAGGTAAAGGCTGAAGCGAGAGTATCGTAGACTTAACCTCTGTCACATCGCATGGCAAACTGTGAAGCGTTGCAAAAAAAACGACAGACCCCTTAACGGCTCCTCGTAGAAGCTGTGGTGATAAAGGTTATACGAGCGGAAGTAATTGCCCCGCAGGCAGGAAACATCTCAACGATGTACGACATGATGTTCGAGCAGCCTTGGAGCGTTCAGGTAGGCAAAATAGTATGCAGTATAGACACAAATGCCTGGATATACGAACGTGTTACTTCTTTCTTGTTGACGTGTCATTCAAGTAGTTTCTTTTCCGCTTGCTTGCCGTGCCCCTACGCCCTCGCCTACCAAATGATATGCCCCCTAGGTAGAGATAGAACCACTTTTCCTTTTTACGCCGGTTAAAAGACAGACGCCACCGTTTATTGACATCAAGGTTTTGGAGACACCGTATGGAACTTACTATCCACCTAGAAGATGGAGATCCTTGCTTCTGATATAAATCTCCCAGCCCGTGCGCGCCAAACAAACACACCGAGAAAGAGAGCAGGAACTTACAGGCTATCATTACGTAGCCGAAAGTATTACCACCTTCTCAGAGGTTTCTAAGCTGGTTATTACCCCTCCTGGCCGTCTAGTACTATATAGCACCACGAATCAGAGGCCGAACGAGAACAGAGACGCCGTCTGCCCTATGCCAGCGAGCTGTTAGACGCAGTGTTCCATGTGTGCGTAGGTGATTAGTTTTCAGGGGTGACAAGGGGACTGGGACGCGCGGGCAATATCGCGTGGAGTCGTGACCTTATCAAAGGTGCTCGTAGGCATGATGGCCTTCTCTCGTCTTGAACTATTGGATTTTATATCGAGCTAGAGACAGCAAGGCTAGTAGAGAGTAAAGATTTGAAGCACGCGACTGAATCGGTAGACTTCGCAGAGAAATTCTAACCTATGTCTATGCAGCAGCAAGCGTACTGAGCAGTAGGTTTATCGTGTTTTGAAGACAGGGAAAAGTTTAGAGGCCTGCGTGATTGTTGTACTTCAAAGAGTAATAAGTTCTACCCTAAATGGGTTTTGTGAAAGCATAATATGTTTTTTGAAGTCAAATGCATTTGTCAGCTAAGGACTCGTTAGGCTGTGGCTACCTGTAGTAGCTAGGGATTCGAAGCATCGATATATTCTGCTATAGCCTATCTTTACGTTGCAAGACGCAGTTTTTTTAACGAGCCTGAGTTTTCAACGCACTTTCAGAGCGTTCATAGAGCGACTTTTCTTATAACCAATGTACAAGTGTTGTTTTACAAAGCGCTGATATAGTTTTTACAATACACAAACATCTATAGATAAGATTTAGCTTTGTTGATTTATCTGTTTGTACAATATGTCACCATCAGAAAATGATTTCACGTATGATCTTTTGTTAATTATACTATTCTGATCGGATGTATACGCCGCTACCCAAAAATAATCTCACTCTGTTCTCGTCTGTTTTAATGATCGAGTTTGCATCTATCCTACGATGCTGACCTGTCTCGCTATCGGATAAAGCTACTGCCAAACGAATCGACAGGTCAACTATTGACAACACAGTAGGTACCGTATTCATTATATTTAGTAGCCTATTAAATATAATTCGTTTTTTTTTGCTGTTCTTGCGTAGATTTCTCTCTTGCCGTAAGTCCGTGCCCATTTGGCTGGGTATCTGTGGAACTAGGAATTGTCTCATCTAATGGAAAGTCAGCTCCATTTAGCGGTGTTTTGCCTCTCCACATATGTCTATGCCCGTTTCACCATCTCTCGCTCGCTTTTTATCTATTTCTTTTTCTTCGTGTAAACGCGACTTTCTTGCTCGCCGATCGACTCTCACGCCGTTCGGCCGCTCAAGAATAAGCGTTCTGCATTCATCTGGAGAACTTGATTTGTCATTCCGTCGTTGGGTCCATTGTCGCGTAGAACAGAAGCCAACAAACAACATGGGCCAATGCCAACAGTCGGTGGCGCCTGTTGTCACTGATGGCCACAACGGTCAGACTGTGCATCAGTAACAGTGATGAAAGCAATAGAGAATCGTTACGTGCGCCGATAACTTTTTGACTGTTGCAGCGGCGCCGGCGGCGGCGGCGGCGGCAAGGAAGAGGGCAGCAGAAGAAGGAATGGGGCAGAGTCGGTGGGATCCAAGAAAGCACATGTAATTGCTCGTTGCTGTTATTACTGCTAACAGTAATGATAGTAATAACAATACAATATAATCGTAATAAGAAAGTTCCGAGGGTTCTCGCTAGAGCCGTAACGTTTCGATCAGCATAGGTTAAATGATAGGCCAGTCACCCTAGCCAACAAGCAGGCGTACGCGGAAACAAAAAAAATACCAAAAGCACTGTGTTACTAAAAAAACTAATACATTTATGGCGACCCATGGGCCCGTAAAGTTAATAATAGTGAATTAATAATACTAATTATTAATATTATTGTTTATTAGATAAGCAATTTGCTGTTAGCACGATTTGTTCTAGTAGCAGAGGTAGAAACGGAAATTTTTTATTTGTTCCCGTTGCGATTTTATATAACAGGCCTTAGGCGTACATTTTTGCTCGCTAGGACAACGCCACTATTGTTAGACAATAAACCATATTCGAATTTTAACAAGCCATCATAAATGGGAAGAAACGTATGCGCTTGCCACATGTGCATGTCTATATTCTCTTGAATATGCGGTATATATGGAGAGAACCGTTTGCCTAGTCAATGCCTATAAACTAGGTCGTGACTGCGAGGGCATTATATAGTTAGAGTCTAATAAGTGGTTTGGTCGGCGAGTTCGTTGTTTTGGCACGCCAAATCAAATAGATATAGATCCGTCCGGATCGTCGCCCCTATCAGCCAGTCGGTTAGTTAACTAACATTTGGTAGCTTACCCTACTCAAATAAATATTTACTAGTTCACACAGCATCTGCTTTCGAAAGCATTGCCCAACTTTCAGTCATGTCGGTCAGGATTTATGAATGTAATCACGAACCATGGCAATTATACCCAGTTTTGGGTTATTGCTGTTATGATTATTGATTGCGACATGCCCAGCATAGCAGTGTCATTGGAGGAACACATTTAATCTCTGGTTATTTTTTTTTTCGTATTAAAGTCGCCCTTATAAATGGCCCATAAAAACATTCGAATTAAGATTAAATTCGAATATAACGTGTTCTACCACAGCAAATAATGCTTCAATCCATAGTTCTCATGTGTTGGGCCGTCCAACTGAGCTTTTAGAACGTTACAGAGTGATTTGGGTTGAAAATTAATTCTCGTTGTCCACCGCGCTCATCGACGACCCACGAACGTCGTCATTCGATTTCACTCGTCCGAATCTTCCCCCGCTGAGCTCAGGACCCGCAGTTACAGCGGTCTCTCTCAGCGGTCATCCGAGTTAATTTCGTTTCACCTCCTCGCACTGGCATTGCCGTGTGCCAACAACCACCAACAACTACTGCTACGGAAGCAGCAATTGCTTGCTCCGTTGCGTTGCGTTGCTCCGCGTCCTGACTGAAAGCTAACAGACGACATCCAACAACCGAGAACTATCATCGTTGAGGAGTCCTTCTTTCCAACTACGACAGACTGGATCATCGCTAACTCGCTGGCTGGCGAAAGAGTGATACGCAGACGGACAGAGCGAGATGGACGAGTGGCGAGAGACCGATGGGTGTCCGTTGTCCGAGCACGTTATTACAATCTTTTTGCTGGTGCTCCCTCTATCTCTTCCCGAAGCAGCCCAGCTCCGTCCGGCTGACGCGTACGCTCTCCTATGGCCCAATGTGGCGGCGACGATGGAAGTCCGTCAGCCGGTCGGGTGGTCTGCTTCGCAAGAGCCTTTGCGGCACGCTGCCTGTGGGCTCTGTAAGGAGCTGCTCGTGGCGGCGGCGGCGGCGGCTGGCAGCACTACCCTCCATCCGCGTTACCCTCTGCCTCTGTGGCTAATGCCGCTGACAGCCGCTATGTCTGTCTCGACTCCACTTCGTTGTTTGTGTGCCTCGCGGAGTGAGTCGTCGTCGACTGCGTGCCGAGGTGTTCGTCGGTGATGGTTGTGTACAGGCGCGCGATCACACTTATGCTGGCTCCGCCCAGTCCCTCCTCCTAACGGCTATTCTTAAGCTCCGCCCCCTTTTACGTGTCGGACACAGCCTCGGCTGGGTGCTGCTGGTGAGGCCGGTGCGACATCGTCGCTGAATGCTGGAACGGCTGCCAAAACGGCCGCTGAGCGGCGAGCCCAACGTCAAGCGCACGAACGGATGCGACGGAAAGATGGCGCCGGCAGACGCGCCGCGAAGGCCCAACAACATGCGGCTGAGCCTTGATATCTGCCAGCAGCAGCAGCAGCAGCAGCAGCAGCACCGGCAAAAACGCCGTGGCATGAACAACAACCGCTGGCAGCTGAACCCGTTGACGAACAAGTTGTTTGACGAAAACAGCAGGTCTCGACCAGACATTGGAATAGAAGCGAATTTGCCGACAGCAACCGTAACAACAACAACAGTGACAATGGTAACTACTGAATGGGTTTATGTGTTTCTGATGGGACAGCAGAATCATTAGTTAGAAGAAATTCGATGACAACGTTAATCGAACGCAACCTCGACATCAGCAGCAAAGACCTTCATCAACTTTTGAAGGAAAACGAACTCAAAGAAGAATAATTGCTCGACGTAGAACGGTGCAAGGTGCTGTGGTTCTCCGGTGTCGCTCGACAATCGTCGTGAGTTAGGGCCCGTGTACGTTTGCGTGACGTTCTCATCTGTATGTGAGTGTTTTACATTACAAATTACGATAGTTCGCGACGTTCGATTTGAGCTCTTTGTCATTTCATCCATAGATCGATCCTTGCTAGACATTTCATACGCGTACGGAAATGGTGCAGATTTGTTTAGTGGTTACTGCGATCGCCGTTGCTCCTCTGTTATTGTTTTCCGTTCTCTTACGTAGCTCGTCGACAACGAATTTGTCGGTCGTTGTTTACGTAAATGATGTTAGATAGCCACGAACTAAACCTTGCCGACTGGAATTGCTGGCGGGGGGTGTCCCTTTATAGATAGTCCGTCTTGCTCGAGGAGGCGACCAAGTAAAAGTGAAAGTCGCAGCTTTTGAAGATCTGTTGCCTTCGTTAATGGTCGACTTATGATTCTCATTTCACTGTTGCTTCTATAGGTTCTATAGGTAGGACCGTATATGTATATCTATAGCTAGATAAGGTATTAATGCGTGAAATATCTCGAGCGTTTCGAAATAACAGTTTAACCTCCATAGAAATTTCAGCAGAAATTAGCACGGGTTGATAGAAAGTTATTCCAATATTTGTTGGATCTCTTTTAACGAAAAAAAACTTTCCACTCGTGATCGCGCCAATTGGCATCGTTGAACTTAAATCGAAGCATTTTATCTGTGCTGTTCAGCTTCGATTTTACTTTCGTTCCGAGATTTGAAGAAGCGAACTTGACGACCTTGTTACTTGTAGAAGTTCTTCTCGTCAGTGACGGTAACCGAACGATCGGCTCAGAGTATTATTTCCTCACTATTGTGATTCCGTTTTCACTGGTCTATAACAGGCCGGTTTCGATAAGTAGCTGCTACAATCACTCACAACAATCTTTTCATAACCGCCGGTGCAACAGACTGTCAAGGCCGGTGTTGACGCGTTCCGTGTTGGCAAACATCCTTCGTCATTATCATCAACGACAATAGCATAAGTCCAAGAGCATAAGTCCTGTGTCTGGCCAATGACCGATCGGTGACTTGTGCTCATTTGCTTGTCCACTTAATATGTCGTCCATTGTTAATGTCGATAGACCGAATAGAGTATTGCACAGCCACGGGAACAGGGCTCCCAAGCGGATGACTGTATGATAGTAACGTTATGGTAACGTGATAGATCGACAGTGTCGATGCCACTGTTAGTGAGGTAGAGGCGAGTGTTTTGCTAAGATGCGGACGACCCCCTGGCGACCGGACCCAGTGTCGTCAAATGCTGCATGACCTAATGTTACTTCTATAGGGGAAAAAGCTAAGTGTTGTATTTGGTAGCGTCGAGTACGAACGACAAGGTGGATCTGATAGTTAATCAATCGACCTGGGCTGAATATGACTCTGACGCAGGAACGGATTCTATTCGTTACTCTATGCAATGTTATTGTCCTGTTGCCCATGCTAACGATGAAGCTTGCATCCTGTATATTTGGCGATTTGATCTAGTGCGTGAATGCATCTTCCCGCTAGATGCGGGCGACCATACTCACGGAAAATTATAACTACAGATAGCATGAGCGGATACTAGATAGCTGCGTATTTTTAGCTTTTTGTGTTTATAACCTGTTAATTTATCTTTACGTCCCGATGACGAGTTGTGCGTTATAAAGTCTGAGGTTTTTAGAAATTACACCACTTAACACTCGCATGAACATTTATTGTAACATCTACTGAGTTGTTGTTTGACGGGCCACGATTCCGTTGGTTTCACGCAGGTATAAAATAGACTCATCTATAGGCATTTGGTATCGCTTTTTATGGCGTTTTAGTACCCTCTTGACGCACATAAGTCTGTACCCAACGCAGTTTTAAAGACCCAAACCCGTTGTGACGTCAACTTGTGAAGACAGCACTTCGCTATGTCTAGTTTGTTACATACATATAGACAAATCACGATACGCACAGAATACCACCACGATTACCAAGCGGGATCATCAGCCAAGTCCCTTTTTTCAACTCATGTTCATATGCAAGCCGATTGCTTAAGTTGTATCGCTGCGAACGTTGTCATTGTTCGATGCATATAGTCGACTAGCCACCCATCCGTAAGTTAACAAACGGTTTTCACGGACAGCTTGAATGCCACTCAACACCGAGGCAGACTTTGTTCTGTGTACGCTACTATATACAACATAAGTGTCTTACTGTGCTCGCCTGCCCCGTATGTTAGCTTATGCGCGCTTGTGAAGATTGATGAACGCGCAATCGATGCGACAATCGGTGCTCAGTCTAATGATTCCGGCCAGCGCCACAACAGATAGATCAGCTGGTTGGTGAGTCTGAACGATCTGGTGCAATTGCCTAGCCGCGTCCCTCGATCTCTAGCGCGCAGACGCATTTGCCTGAGGTCGGAAAAGTGAACAGGGCTAAGATGAAAACAGCGAATAGCTAGAAAATGCTAAAAGTAACCGCGCACGAGAAGACTCCACCATCGGCATAGACGATAGTGGCTCGATTACTGCCGCTGCTATCGCCGTGGCGCAATCAAACTCGAACGCAATCATGCGAACTCATCGGAACGACTCGAAGTCCAAACAGAATCAAACGGCCACTACGGTGAGGTGACGGCGAGGTCGTAGACTGCTAGCATAAACATGTAAACATATATATAAACAGACACTCACACACAGCCATACATGAAGGAGTCAAGACCCACCTCTTAGTATACGATGCATGCCACATAACCTCACGTTAGGACTGCTAGTTCTTGTCTTGTTTCGTTCGCTAGTGAGTCAATGAAGGGTCCAACTTCATAGATCGAGCTAGCTCTCTCTGGCGCGAAGTTCTAGGGCTGCAATCTCGCGGGTACACGTATTCTTCTCACTCTATGTAGATGTGTTTGGCCCGTCTGTCTGTTTGCGCATATGTACATAAAGTGCACAGTCGCAGAGTTCTTCTGCTATTACTGTATAGGCAACCGAATTGACTATTTACTATACTGCGTTATGCGTCGATACAAAGCGTCCAACGAGAGATCCGCAGTTCCTCTGCACAGCTGTACATTACACGTATAGATTCTTTCGCTTATCAGTGACGGATGGTGATCAGTACGACCGGGTAAACACGGTGCAGTTGAGATTGGAAACGGCTCAGAACAGCACAAGGTTTGAAGTTGAATCGTTACTTCACTGGCTATCATTGGATGCTGCTATTGCTTGAAACCTGATGTATAACACGAAGGGAATTGAGGGTGAGAACTAAACGACCATTGAACAATTAACAGCCTCGACCTCATGTCATTAGACGAAAAGCTACTACGCGTCCAGCGGTGCTTATTTAGCTTCAGCAGTTCCGCTAGAATAAACCTGCTGAAAAGGTTAGAAAGCAGAAGCACTCGTACTTTCGAGACGGTCATGCACAGGATGCAAGCGTCGTCGCTTGCGCAAATACGACGACCATTGTTATACAGTAAGGATACCTGTATGTAGCCCAGATGATGTCGCCGAGACAGTTCATAGTTAAAACAGAAATTAAATCGGAAATAAATTATTGTATAACCAGTTTGCTGTTCTGACCACACCCGAGATAGCATGAATGAACTGAAAGTTCAATTTATGCTCTAAGAACTTATTACCGAATATATCCTAATGTATTTGTTAAGTACCTGTCGCTCAAAATCGAGCTTCGCCTATCGCTTGTCTAGTGGCGGCTGCATTAGTCCTTGCTGATCCCTATATTTTCAAACTGCGTGATTAGCGATCACCTAGAAGCTCTGTTAATCAGTTGATCAAGTGACCCCACAATGGCGAAGGTAGAAAATAACTTATTCATATAGCGGCACTAAGCCATCGCAATAAATTTGGTAGTAGAAACAGTACTTCGTACCTCAGAAGGATTCCTTTGCATTGAAGACTGGTGGCTGCCAAAAGAGCGAGCTACTTCTGAGCGGCTAGTGATAGCAGTAGCGTCCTCTAAACACCGCTAATAGACCGACTGAGGACTCTACGCAGGTTTCTCCGATCGACCCCGGATGGCCGTAGTCGATCGGCTTCGGCATCAGTCAGCAAACGACTGTCGATTGCCACCGAACATTAGATCTCTGAGGTCGCCATCCACCCGATTTGGATAAAACTACATAGTTGTAGCTGTAGCCAGCGTCATCATCATCCTCATTCCCCTCGTCGTTGTCCTGACACTAAAGGCTGATCCTTCTCTGGTCTCCGAGCCGCTCCTTGCAAAAGCCACATCAAGCGGCCCTGAATGAGCAATGGTCTTCAAGCACTGAGGTGTTGAGAGAAATGAAACGAGAGAAAGAGGGAGAGACTGCAAACGATAGTATTGTTGGCCTGCTTGCATTACCGCGTTGGCTTGTTTCCTATTCGGCGGATCAATCCGGAGTGGCTCAATCCTCTACAATCGTTCAGCATCGTTCGACTGAGTTTGATGCCGCGGCTGTTGTTGCAGTCGCAACTGCTATTGCTGTCTAGTAGATGATACATCATTGCATTAGTGGTCTGACGGAGCAGTCGACCGTGCGGTACGAGCATTTTCAGCGACCATCAAAGCTTGCGAGAGGGTGAACCGGCGAAACTTAACGTATACCACTGTGCCTAAAACGGATAGGTGCCGAAATTACTCGTCATCCTACTTCTGTTAGCAGTTAAAATTAACTTAAAAAGCTAGAGAGAATATATATAGCGTGCGTCAGCAATGGTAACAATCTTGAGAAGGCGCACTGTCATCAAATATTCCAAGTAAACTAATTGACTTTTTTTTTTCCTAGCAGTGACTTGAAGCTTTGCTTCCGAATTGTAATTGAGTAATTAAACTGGAAAACGTTTTACTCATATCGTAATGCTCAATGTGCGGTATCGCGAATAGGACCTCTTAACCTTGCTGCAGCTTTATACTCCCACTAACCGCTTCCATCGTGAAAAAAAAAGCTGCGGAAAATGGTCAGAACGCCGCTCGCTGCCGCAACAACAATCTCTTTCACACGTAGAGTTTTCTTTCTTCTCAACGAGGTCCTTTAATGATTACCAGCGACTGCTCACCTCATCCGATCACCATCATCCTCCACTGGCTGTTTCGACCCACTATCTCATGAGGTGTTTGAGGATTTTCACGCCTATAGATGTTGGCCGCAACAACAGAACAGAACAACGAGCTCTTTCATCGATGCGCTCATACCCTAGACGATCGCGTACAATCGAGTCAAATCGAGAGAAAAAAAGTGAGCGATTTATACAGCGAGAAGAATAAGGACTACAATATATTACCCCTCTAAGCCGATAGGTAGTGTCGCTATGCAGCCGTACCTTGTCGCACACTGTCTCCCGCGCGCCATCATACAATACAGACTTGCACACAAACACTCGCATGGGTACACCGGCGCATTTACACATATGCTTCGGCGTTTAGGGTACTGTTGTTAGTTCGTTGGCCCGTCCGAGCCTATTTGCTCTCTGTAGTCTTGCCGCCTACCATTCAGTAGGTATCAACGTCCATATTGTATTGCCGGTTGTAGTTGGTTCTGTTCTGTTGATCTGCCGGTACCCACACAGTGGCCACCGCTAGCGTTGCGCCGGTCGGCAATGTAACAACTTGTGATTCTCTCGCGCAGCATGCGTACCCTATTGCTCTCCACTGTTGGGAATGTCCTATTCTAGTAGCGTTATTGAGCCCCGGCGAGTCTTTTTACCTTGCGGCCGACCGCTGCGCAACTGGAAAAGTACGCTACTCTGCGCTTGATCACCGCTGTGTGTTCGCTTCAAGCAACCTTATTTCTGGGCATCACTGTAGTGCTCTCGGTACGCACACCAGAAGCGGTTGTTAGTGCGGTGCGCGTTAAAGCAGAAAAACATCACAGCACGAGACGACAAAAGGGAGCTTAGACAGTTGGCGTTTTCAATCGCCGCTTCATCGTTCTCCTCATGTAGCTACACCCGTAAGCCTTGTACCTAGGTAATACCCGGACGACATAGTACACAACAGACGAATCAAACAAGCAGGCTTTGGCTTTCGAACCCCGATGCCAGCCAAGCACTGCTTCAAGGATCCGTGTCCAAACGGCTAACAAGGTTACGAGCCGTAGCTCGTTTGCTTGTGGCAGAAATAGCCGTATTCAACGGATCAAGGGGAGAGAAATCGAAGGGAACAGAGACTTGGAAGTAGGGCCTATCATAGGCCGTCAACTGTGTATGCGGACGAGAGCAGCGCAGAGCTGCGAAGGAGCATCTAAGAGGCTCTTTTGGTTTGACTCAATGGGCCGCAAAAAATCGCGATTTGTAATGGCTAAAAACCAAAACTAAAGTGAAGTAGCGATAGTATCGAAACGAACGGGAAAAGTATCGGACGCTGTAAGGAGGGGGTGTGGGGCAGTAATAGCCGAATAGTCTGGCGGCGGGTAGCTGCGGATAGAGAGATGAGTATTCAAGGAAAATAGCGACTTATTAAATAAATCGGATTGAATGTCAGCCCGATTCAATAAAAGCATGACTTCGATAAATTAGCGTAAATCTACTAATGACCACAGCTGTTGCTGATAATAGAATTCAAAACATGACTGATATGATGTAACGTAGTACAGAACTTAGTAATTCGAATTATATGTCACTTTCGGCCTGAGCAAACGAAATGGTCGACAATTTTTTTTTTTCTACAATCTTATTTCTTCCTAAATTCTATCTAATCTAAATTGCTACTTGAGTACGCAGCTAATTCATTACGAAATAGTCACGAGATGAAAAATTCCACAGCCAATTTACAGTACCAAATAACAAAGAAGAACAAACTTCAACAACTTTGGACGCCAGTCTGTAATCCACATATATACCGAATATATTGTAGAAGCGTCGAAAGCCTTGATACACCTTTAAACACTGTGCACATCACACACACAAACACATACAGACATACAAATACGCTACTTTCATAAACAGGTTTTGTTCCCATCGTTGCCGCATCATTATTCTTAGCATCATCGTCATCAGCATTTGAAACAGTAGAAGCAGCGAAGCACCATCCAGCCTAGCTGACAATCCACCCCGTCGTTGAGAAGCGTTTCCTTGCCCTGGCTGAGCAGGACTCGGGAAAAAAATGGGACCGAATAGCCTAAATGTGTTGCCATAGCGATAAGTGTTTCTTTCGGTCCCGCAACGGTTGATCCGTTCGCGACCACCTCTTCGTCAACTTCTTTCGTTCGTCGTCGCCCACTCCGCTCTTTGTAATGCTGCTGCGGTTGGCAGTCCAATGGCAGCAGCGTCAACGGCGGCCGTCCACTATACCTATTAGCTCATCCTTCCTTTTTTTTGCTACTGCTGTCGCGTTCTCCCCAGCAGTGGTGTTCTTTTGTCGGCAACCGCGATCTCCTTCAACCGCGATAATCAAGAACGATAGTTCATCTCTTCTTTTAGATAGCGCGATAAAGGCCGATGAGCAGCACTTCGCCGGTGTTTGCTGTCTTCTAGCTGATTGGCCGGATGCTCTCGCCTGCCGTATTTGAGGGTCGTGTGTCCTTGCCATGAGAGCGTCGCAATAAGCTTCGGGGGGGCGTCGATGGCAGTAGGGGGTGTTGGCAGTAGTGGTAAAGAGTTTTTTTTTTTGTTTCGCTTTTGTCTGCCGCTGTTCGGATCACTGGAGCTGCGCTCATTCATACTTTATGATAATCCCAGTCTCGCCAACAGGGGGCGAGGACGGGGCTCTTGCTTCGGACCTGCATGATATCGCGCGCGGCTGGCGACATCGAGTAAGTGTGAGAAAGAGAGACAATAGCTATCAGACGGTTAAATGCACACACAGCCGCACATACGCATGAGCACATGCACCGAGGTATTCATTCATACATACATACATGGATAGATAGAAATACATATATCAACTCATTGAATAAGATCCGTAGGCCATATGCGTGCTTATGGTTAACTTCTACCAGCATCATGGCTTTGATTATTGAATTAGTGGGAAAGTTCTGCATTGACGTCTGATCGAGAAATTTTACTTTGTGCAAAGAAAAAGCCGATGAAAGTGGAATCGAGGCTAGATAAGAGAACACCGAAGAGGGGTCGAAAACTACGCTCAGCGAGAGGATCTAGTTGCCAACAGCAGCTCAAGCCATCGATTCGTGCATACTGTACAATATTGTAGTGATGAACCCTATTTGGAAACGAGAATGCACGAAATTTAAATCGATGTGTTTAGTACAGTCGATTGGCTTTGAGCGTTCTCTCAAATGCTCTAACTCTCCATTGTTAATGGCGATACTAGCGAGAGCAATGACAGTGTGGACCCCTGTCGGATTCAGCAAGAACGAAAGCGTAGGTGTTGAAGCAACGCGTAAACGATACCTCTGTGAATCATTTAGAGAAAAAAAAAAAAAAAGAAAAAACTACTGACCGCTTCACGGACTGATCCGGCCGAGTGTAGTTGACAACACATAGACGAAACATATAGTGACACTCGCGCATTGGTTCGCCAGTTTACTCTTCTGCTCATAGAGACAGCGCAGCAGAGATCATTTCAGCCTGAAACGTAGTAGCAGGTAGAAGATAGTTATTACGCTCTTTAGTTATACAGTAATGCTCCCTGCACTTCGTGAGTATTGTGATCAGTAAGCTATTCTATTTCTCGCCACTGCCGTTCTCATTGTGCCTCTCTCTTATTCCCGACAGACGACATATTGCGGGTCCTTCACGCAGACATCGGAGCTAACGCGATGGCAGCTTCGACTGCGAAACACTGAAAATACATACACTTATTTAACTGACAGCGCTGTGCCACGTGCGATACCGACCACTTTGTGGTGTTCAAATGTCCCGGTAATGCTAGAAATTGTCATGCCTCTTGGGCATGACTCTTTAAATCTTCTATTGTAAAGTACTTCGCTATGAACATCACCGCCATTCTCGTCAGTGTCTCTATCATGAGGGCAGCTCGTTCTTGTCGGATTTCAGTGCGCTGCCAGACCGCAGCGCCGACTGATGCTGGTGCCCGCGAAAGGATAATGGGGAGAAAGAATACTTGCGCCTCTCGTAGCGGCCATTACAACGACTACTACTTTGGCTTCTTGGGCGCGGCACTACCAACCGAATGACACTGCCGTTCAGTGGACATTCGGCTCCGGCGCTGGGCCGCTTCGGTCCCAAATCAGGCTGGATACACTGTGTGCAGCGCGTAGACCCCACGGGACAATCTAAGGGCGATATCCATAATCGGATTCCCGCTTTCATGATGGCCGCGGCGGTACAGGGGGTCCAAAGGTGGTCACAGCAGCGTAGCAGTTTGCGGCTGCTCGAACGCCAATGACCAAGGTAAAGCTTTAGTACTTGTCGAGCGTTTCGCTTTCCAATCCAACATTGTCGGGCGTGAAGCCCGCGGCGTCCGACCTGGCTACATTAATACACGACGCTGATGGAATCGGTAGGTGCACAATAAAGGCGACTGATGCGGCTGAAGACAATGGGATTGCTTCCCCCCTTCCCCCACAGCACCAACATCAGCAGCTGGATGTGTTGTCTCTGTTGTTGCTTACCGCATACTACTCACTACTGGGCGATTGTTTGGTCCTTTCCGACACTGAGGAGTGTCCCTTGCTAAAGCTCCTTTCGACGATGGGGAATCCGTTTGCAGCGTGACTGGGTTAGCGATTGACTCCATCGTCAATCTTAGATTGCGTTCACGGGTTCGCCGTAAACAGGAAAAAAAGAAGGAGCACGAGCTCAACCTTTCTGTAACTACGAGCGAACCGGTACGGGCTGTGGCAGTGGTCACGACGCGACCGCAATAGAAAGCTATCCAGGGTCAAAATGGCGGCGGCGGCGGCGGCGGCGGCAGCTGCAATAGCTATAGTAATTGATGGTTGATTACTGCAGGATTGGTAACAGAGTCGCGTATGAGCTGACTTGCGGCTCGGGCCATAGACCACACAACAATTCGTTCTAGCATACATTTAATGCTGGTACTTCAAGATATAATAACGATCGGAAAAAGGGCACCGTCAAACGGCGGGGAACAAATAGAAATAAATGAATCTATCACTAAATTGCAAGCAGACGACGCAGCGTCATTATTCGTACCTTCTTAAAACATTATTACACTCTTGTTGGTCACAAGCATTGGTCCATATGTTAAACGACATTATGCAAATTTCAATTTATCTTCTTGAAGTAAAATATCTTCTACGACGATTACTGCTTATGATTCATTTCGCTGTTTTTGTTTCCTGTTATTTGTTTATCGGAACGCTGCGAGCTTCCACAAACGCCTGACACAGTTTTACAATCGAAAATGAGTCGAAAACCCACAGCAAGCTAGTAACTGTTTCCTGAAAAACCCAATAAACGAGGGCTGTTGCTGAGGTGAAGTGTAGCATACTACACGCGTTCCTTGAGCTTCGTCAACTTAGTTGTTCATCATTGTACTCGAAAGGTTAATTAGTTGGAGAATCGGCCCTGTTAAAGGGCATTGTCTGGACTCTGGCTGGCTACAGGTTTATTATCATTTTTCGTTGCATTGGCCATCTTTCACGATTCGTTCTCAATCCGCAGAGCGGTCTCATGTACCAGTATTCATTGGGCCATAAATTCGCAGGTGTGCTTCGCTAATGACCATTTTGGACTGATTTTTGTGCAAACAGCGCCCTCTACAAGTTGTCCTAGCTGGCCTATTTAACGTCGCTATAGAGAGATCGATGTGCTATTTATTCTTATAGATTGCGTAGGCCTGCCGTCCTCTAATCAATACAGCTGTACAGGTTTCCGATATACTATACAATTTCGATGTCAAATGGGACGCTAATCGTGGTTCTTTTCGTTGATCTGTTACAGGAGCATCCACGGCTAGGAGGGACACCTTTGGCGATGCTGGCCGCTCAGTGCAACAAACTGGCCTCAAAGAGCCCCCCACCACTGGCAGACGCTGCCGTGGGTAAAGGCTTTCACCCGTGGAAGAAAACGCCTGGAATCGCTCCCGCACCACTCACCTCTGCTGCCACTTTACTGGGGCAACCGGCCCCTGCATCTCCACCGAATTCACTGCCGTCACAGAGTCCGCTATCTACGCCGCCTGGACGTTCACCTGGTGGAACTCACACACCAACGAGCGGTTACAGCATGCCATCCGCAGCCCCGGGTCGGCCTGATTCACAAGGTGGGGGTGGTGGTGGCGGCGGCGGAATTCTCACTGCGGGGCAAACCCAAGTTCCGTCTTCTTATTCTGATAGCCTGTTCTATCCTGCACAGAGCGTGGCCAGCAGCGTTGTGTCTAGTCATCATTCGCATGGCACCGGTCAGGACAGCCATCATACCGGGCATCCATCACATCCAGCCAGCCAACTATATGGCCGTTCGGCCTACGAATCGTGGCCCTTCCACGTGGGTCAGACACAGGTCAAGAGCGAGGTTCCTACTCCCGCGACGACGCCGGCCAGCGCTACCGCCCCGTGGTGGGACATGCACGCTGCGTCTTCCTGGGGCGGCCTTGACATGGGCGTATCCGCATCAAGTATGGGTGGGATGGCGCCACAGCTCCCGACGAGTTACCCTCAATCCGACTACGGTTCGCCTTTCGGTACGACTTTGGCGACCGCTGCACCCGGCCTTCTGGCATCGTCAGCCGCCAGTAACCAGCTCCTGCAAGACACGTACAAGACTATGCTGGGTTCGCCAGGAGGCCCCGCCGCTCTCGGCTCGACCTCATCAGTGTCCACTGGCAGTGGCACGAGCGGCTCTTCGTTTCTATCCTCGCAGTCGACGGGCGTGACGTCTTTGGCCAGTGTACCGTCCCCGCGGTCCCAGCGAAGGTACACTGGAAGGGCGACGTGTGACTGTCCCAACTGCCAGGAGGCGGAGAGACTTGGCCCCGCTGGCGCCCACCTTCGAAAAAAGAATATCCATTCGTGTCATATCCCCGGCTGTGGGAAGGTGTACGGCAAGACCTCGCATTTGCGGGCCCACCTCAGATGGCACACTGGCGAGCGTCCTTTTGTGTGCAACTGGTTGTTCTGTGGTAAGCGTTTCACTCGTAGCGACGAGCTTCAACGACATCTAAGAACACATACTGGCGAGAAAAGGTTCGCATGCCCTGTGTGCAACAAGAGGTTCATGAGGTCCGACCACCTGTCTAAGCACGTCAAAACCCACAACGGCGGCAACTCCGAGAAGAAGGGTTCGTCATCAGGTTCGTGCTCCGACTCCGAGAATTCGCAGTCTGAGCCGCAATCGCAGGGCGGCCTATTGGGTAACGCGTCACCAACTCCGACGCCAACGGCCGCGCATGGCCTAGGCACCGGACACCAGCTGATGGCATCGCCGCCCCTGGGGGCAATTAGCCCGATGAGTCCGGCCCTTAGCCCCCTGGCACTGCCAGGGCACCATCACTCGGAGCCGCCGCCGCCCCCCCATCCCCATCTGCTCATGGCGGCACCCGATCATTTTGCGCCGCACATGCGGAAATAGTCGATAGGCAACGGCTTACGAATGTAAACGCTAAAAAGAAAGTAAATATATAATGAGGAGCGTGATAAATGCCACAGTGAGTCGATCAATCAGGGGATCGAATTCATTCATGGAATTGATCGACCACGAAAACAACGACGTGTTCCAACAATAAACAACTCGTACCATCACCATCATTATGGCTGCTACTAGAACGAATCGCTAAAGCTTGTTGTTGTTGACCACCATTGCTAGCTATTAGCTGCATGTATATTATCTAGCTGGATCGAATCGGGAGAAATATATCTTGGGGAGGTTTTCGGGGCATGTGTGGGATCAGCAAGACGTGAACAGTCCGGACCCACTGTGGGCCCCCGCTGCGAGTCCGGCACCGCGCAGACCAGCGACCCCTTCTGGGAATATTACAGGACGGAACGACGATCTTTTAGCAGACGACGACCACAACAACAACTATTCCGTCAAGTGAAATAAAGCGGAAAGAAAATATCTGCTGCCCGTCCTATGAAGCAAACGAGCCGTCGATGTCCGATCTAGCTCAAGTAGCAGGCGACGCGCTTAACGCTCTTCATAGAACTTCCATCATCCTTTGATACCCGTTGCCCTGGAGAGTAAAACCAGAAAGGGCAGATATGGCAACAACAGCAGTCGACAACAAGCGACATCATAAAATGCGTGTGGGCATGGAATAAACAAACCTAAGCCGCCATTGAACAGAAGACTCATTGCGTGATCGGTCATCACAAACAGACATAAACAGATGCATACACACATCCGCTGTACAGTGAAGACAAATTATAGGGAGATATGAATATATACATAGGCATATACATATATATATATATATATATAT
>NW_019213312.1:177831-183995 GCF_002532875.2 Varroa jacobsoni | reverse complement strand
TATAAGAAGTATTAGCTAAAAAGTCTCGTTTAACATCTGTTTAATTGCATTTTGTAATTACATGGTCCGGCGCTGATGTGTCAAAGCTTTATGGAACTGCCTTGAAGGACCTTAAGTTGTTCTTGTAAATGTTTGGGACCATCGTTTGCGAAACCGTCTCCGTCATGAACAGCGACCGATGGCGCATAGGTGTCTGCAAAAAAAGTTTGTAGGGTGTATATATATATATATATACGTAAACCTGGCGTAATGAACATTTATGAAGATCCAGAGTATGTATGAAGATCGAACATTTATGAAGGAAGAACGACACAAACGGCTATAAACATCTTAAGCTCTTCACAGTGTGAGATACTACAGGATGAGATATATTGCGACTCACATGTGGGAAGCGCAAGGCTAATAATGAGAAAAAAAAACAACGTCGATTCTCTCTTAACTCCTTTACAAGGCCTACAGCACCTGACCGTGATGCTTGGTTGTCCTGCGGCTTATAGTCCTACAAGACGGTAGGTTATTTGTGGATGTTATTTATATCTATATGTAATGCAAATACTTACTTTTCTTTCTCACCTCGATATCTGCAACTTTATTGTTGCCAGCGCTGACTTTTGCACGGCATGCCTGAAGTACGAGTTTTTCAATTCGACCGAGCGGAGCTTCGACCAGTAGGAAGAGGAGGTATGCAACAATAAGGCTCCATATCGTGGTACTGAATGAACGGTTGAGCTAAGATGCCGGAAACACGAGATCAATAAACGTGTCCTATTTTGAACGCTTTGCAACACCAGTAAAGCAGCATCATTGATCTATTTTAAAAATAATGCCATCATGCTCCAGAGAACACTGATCCTTGCTACCGAAATCGTTGAGTTTCTGGCATGTTTTTTCTTCTTTGTTATTTAAATTCTTTTATTCATATAAATCTACTATAACATCGAGGACTGACGATACTCTATTTCTGATATTGTGGATTGTCTAGCGTTTAGCCCACTGTGTTATAATATGAAAGCTGGAAGTATGGACATATTTTGTTTAGATAAACGGTTCTATGAAATGCACCCTTCAAGAGTGGATTTTTGAATTTAATGCGCCATAATTGAGACTAACTATTTAAGCAGTATTCAGTCGTACATTTTTTTCAAATGAGCGAAAGGCTATTTTTTTTTTTCCTTGCAAAACTTAGCCTGCCTTCACCTCACCCCTAGAATAACTTTTGCCCCATTCGGTCTAATTATAGGTTCATAGTAGACTAGTTTTTCGTAGTAAAGATGTAATTAGTCGTACCATAACAAAGACCCTATAGAAGAGACGTTCTCGGGCGGTGATGAACTCTAAAAAGATAATTGGCACATGCAGCAGGAATACTCCAAATGAGAGACGACTCAACGGTACAAAAACAGGTAATGACAGGAAACGTGTGATAGTCGTGGCACGGCCGGTAGCGCAACAGAACGTCAACCACATTAAGAATATGCCCCAAAAAGGTCGCTGGAACACGGCGAAAAGAACCTATCAACATAAACAAAACACACGTACAGACGAATGAGAAACACCAGAATCACTTGGCTCGATTAGTACGCTGGCCAAGAAATGAGCGGTCTGTTTTTGCCTACAGCTGTTCGTCCACTGGCATAACTAGTTAAACTTTAATCACATATCTAGTATTTCGTTTGAGCAGTTAATCTTACTATTTTGTGTATAACAGCTGTTAATTTACCTAACTTCATTCTGTTGTAACGTGTGACGGGTAATAGTTATCAGCCACTTTGTAGCTACGTTGTAGCCAAAGCTACGTTGTACTGGCTTATGTAAGCCATTTCATTTTCATAATGATGCTATTTTTTCTTAACTGCGAGCGGATATTTCGGCACAAAATGAGTCTAAATTTTAAGAAAAGCCTATTTTTGTAACTGGGAAAAAACCTATATAAGGAAGTTGGATAGCAATAAGTTACGAACACTATTGCTTGTAATAAAGCGATGCATCCTTAGAATGTAAATTTGCTTGGCTCATCCTAATTACCATTCTTAATAAGTCCTGTAGTAATTCCAGCAATAACAAAGGCTTACTGTGCTACCGTGTTTTTAATTGTTTGGTTATGCACGATTGGACTAGATCGAATGCTCCCTGAATCTGCAGTTCCTTTAGCTGCAGTACTTGAGCGTACCTTGATTGCTTCCCCGGGGTAGTTTCCACTATTCCACGGATGAGTTCCGAAAACGGCAATCAGGACACAAGTAGATGTGACAGCCCAACAGCAGAAAGACATCCAAAATGAGATCTTTTTCTGAAAATAGTCATTTGGTTCGACAGACGTTCTAACGATTAATGGCATACTGCACGTTCATGCAGACCGCGTAAGCAATTATACCTGTATTTCCTGTCGCCAGCTCCACTGTGCCTTCTATTCGGATCAGAGATCAGTTAACGGCTTTTTCGACAAAACATTTGTCTTCGATCGTACAAAATACTGTTTATCATATTGTCAAAGCAAGTATCCCGCTGAACTCTTCCTCCTTTGAACTTGCCATCACCATTACGACAATAGTTGACTCGAGCGAACAGAGTGCAACGAAACGGCGTATGGCCATCTGTCGTGTACAGGCTACGTTAGTCAAGAACCCATTTTTCAAGGTGGAAAAGCTATGTGTGCGTTTGTCCTGCCCGTAGTACCATTGCGGGGCACTGTTGTCATCGTCGGCGTACGTAAGAAAGTGTTTTTGCAGCTGGCAGATTACAGGTGAACTGCAACAGGGAATGATTTCTATGCATAGTGGATTGCGCTCTTATCTCTTAAAAGCTACCGATTAATTATAGAGCGGGGTTGGTTGACTTCGCACGAGAGTAGGCGACCGGTACCGTGAACGGCGCATTGAAGGATAGTATTTGGTTATTATTAGTAATACCTCTTTGTAGTCACGGATGATGTATACGGTGGAAGTTCCCATAAAGAACATCACAGCGTGAACTGGCGTGTAAATATAGAAATAAAATATAGTTAGCTTGATTGTTTCCCACTGTTCGGCCATTGGAACAACAAACGGTGTGTAAACGGTATCGTAAATGTAGATTGCGATGAAGAGTGCACAGGTCACCGAATAACACGTCATCATCCAGTGAACAGTTTTCGCTTTCCTGGAACGGGAAATTCAACGTTCTTCTAAGGCATAGCTCAGCTTAGTGAGATTTACTCGCAGGCTGGATGAAATGTCTACCTTACAGCCACCATAGTTCACTGATTTGCTGCATAGATAGAAATGATTTGTTTAAATCAATTCAGTTATCAATATGATCTCGTCGTTTAGCTACTTTTGATTTAAGTAAATAGTATTACGCCGCGTATCACGGGACACGAGCGATGGGCCACAAGTGGGGAGCCTGAATGCTGGAAAGCTTTCGTTATTTCGAAACGTTTACGTTGGATAATTGCTTGCCAATATGTGCTAAGTCTTATCATTCTAGCTCGAATCGTAATTAGAGAAAAGTATAGCGGGCTGTGCTTCAGGACTCTCCAAGGTATGTCCATGTAATCAACTCAACTCGCCGTTTTGTTAGAACAAGTGTTATGACGACCACGAAAAATAGCTGGAAGTCCACGGAAAGATACCACAGAGGTCCCATACAGGGCGCGCCGTTCGCCTGCAATTCAATACAGATATGACACAAGTAATGCTTAGTGGGGTTGATACCACGACTTCCAACGAATCGAGTCCAAAGCGAAGCTAGGTCTATGCATCCGTGCATTTAGTAGATGAAAATAGCTATATTTTCCACACACATTTAATAATATATGCTAAGATGGATAGCTAAGCCTAACATTCGTCGTGGATTGTAACGGAACAGAGCTACACACCGAAATGAGACTTTACGACTAAAAGAAAGTTGTTAAATGAATAAAAAGTTACATTTATGGGAGCTAGCTATCAGAGTGCATGTCGATGTGGGTCAAAGATAACGAAGTCAGTTTTCGGCAGACACGTACGTATTGGCCGGAGTTATAATTGCGAATCTGCAGGAGTACCGCCAACCAGTCATTGTCGAATTGGCTTTTGTAGTCCTCATACCACTCCATAACTCTGGGACCATCAAATACAACAGGTATCAGGAACAGGATGACCATAACAAAGAGTGCTGGCAAAGTACCACGTATAAATCTGCGTATAAGTGGTATTACAGCTACAAGTACAGGATTGTCCATAGGTTCTCTCAGAATATTGAACGTCAATAGAAAGCCGCTGTAAAAAGTACAAAAAATAGATTAAGGCCTAACAAATACATGTTTTTAGGATTACATCTAAAGATGGCTAGTTGGACGAGGATCAATTACATATAAACATATCGAATCTCCAAGTATCATATACCTGTAGCTATATCTCGGACAGAGCGAAACAGCTTCCGTAACTGTCTCCGATCGAAATCGGTCCGGTTGAATATCGGTAGATGTTTTTAAGCAAGTAAACTAAATAAAGCTTGAGTTTAGGCGTTCGTTGATGTTAGCTAGATTTATTGACGAAAACATACGAAACAATTCGCATGTGATGCAATCGAAAGTCTATGGCTGTCTAACTTACGCGAGAAAAAGGAACGTATCAACGCAGAGGTAGGCCGACATAATGAAGCAGAACCAATAGCTTTCACCGTAGTGGAGTGCATTTACGAGTCGAGCTGCAGAGTTCGCCAAGCTTGGTTAGGATCGTACAAGGTATAATCTGCTAATTTTAAATTTATTCAAGTTATTAATTTGCATTGCTATTGTATCTACAGTTTTTTTTTTTTTTTTTCATAGGTTCCAATTTGTCCACACCTAGAAAAAAAGGTCTACTATAAAGCGAACGACGATTTCGTTGTTTTTGGATCTCCTACACAAACCTACTTTCCGGGCCAGGATCACGAAAATCTTATGTATGAAGGCTAAAATTAAAGTTAGATAAAAGGATTCTAATTAATTTCTATAGTATTGATTCTGTGGGCACAAAGCAAACAGGATTAAGGCATGCCTCCAATTGCAAGTACTTACATGTGCTGTTGAGGTTGAATACGGAAAAAGAATGGCCAACAACAACGCCGTAGATGGAAATGAATCTGATTCCGTGGAAGAATCGGTAAGCATAAGCGTCGCTATTAGGATTGTTATTTACCTTAAAGCGTTCCCGAAAACACGACAAAATATATTGATCGATTTTTAGTTCTGGTCCTACATGTATTTATCTATGTCTATGGTCGCCATTGAACTTGACCATCAAGTGAAGGTCAGCGATGCTTACAAGCAGCTCGGATGACGAAGATAGGCTGGTCACGCCGCAACCATTTACAAGAAATAAGTATAGCTCAATTATCCAACGGCAGTAAGCTACAAGACCACTCGATGACTAGAATGGGACACCGGAATCAACAAGCAAAGCTAGAATCACTGATGTCCTGTGGTCGAACTGCCTAGTCAGGATAATAGCCAAGGAGTAAAGGGGTGACTCGAGCGATGCAGTGGATTTATGCAATGAGTTAATGGGGCTAGTGTAAAAGGTTGATCGAATCTGAATCGACGAGGTAATCGTACCGAATCACAGTGCAAAAAGCGGTCAAATACTGAGCATATCTGGTACGGTGCGTTAATCCACCGTCCCAATGATAGCCACTCAACTCTAATATCACTAAAGACATTGTTATTAAAAGCATTTTGCTCGAGATCTAAACTTGATTTTCCCTATTATAATCTTAACTGTGAAATCTTTTTTCGATCCATTTTCTATATAGTATGGTAAAATCAAAATACAGCTGAGTCGTGCGTCAGTATCTAGCTGGCCAACGTGATTTTCCAAGGTACCTCCAAAAGTAGACTGGTATTAGCCTTTGCCGAGAAACAAAGCACGATACGCTTCATGAGACTCGTTCGCTCTGATTGCTTCCCTTCGCTCTTTGTTGGAAGCAAAATACTGCAGACGCATGATGGGTAGAAGTCGAATGCTGTTCCCAAGAATACTAACATGACCACGACACACAGAATACATCTAGAAACACAAAAATAACACCAGTATCAATAGCGACATATTTTAGCCTTCTACCGTCCCTCAGTACCCCAGTTCGCTTTGTGAAATGGTCTTAAATGTTGGCAGCAAAAGTGGGTTTCATATTATGGACAATCAAATCGCTTGTGATCATATATA
>NW_019213312.1:148076-177731 GCF_002532875.2 Varroa jacobsoni | reverse complement strand
AAGCAAGAATTGCTTATCGACAGATAGCTCTGGTAAGAATACAGGGCCGGTTCTAAGGGCTGAGCGTCGCGTACAACATATGCGATCGAAAACCATAACGGCAAAGCAAAGAACGGCCCGTCAGTTTGCGTCTTCGTTGAATTAGGCTGCCATTGTATAGCTACAAGCAATTTAATGGCCAAATGGAAACGAACTATTGCTGTCGCGCGCCAAATGTTTGCTATTTAAAAAATAAATTATTAAATAAAACGCGCTAAGACCTATTTTCGTAATACTTGTAAATCACGATTTTAGTCGCTACTGGGTTAATTGCTTGAAAATGATTATGAAGTTCAATTCATTGCAAACACATTGTTTTTATCCTTTGAATTGGCTCTAATTTAAAACAACAGTTTGGCTTTATCTCAATCGTTTTAGTCTGCGAAGATTCATTTAGCCGTATATAGTGCAGGTATCTCTCGCTGGCTGTCCCGACCCCAGCCTGCATCTGAACTATTCCACAAATTGGATGATTCTGACGTGTTCGCTTCCTCATCTGAACACTGATCTCTTTTCATAAATATCATTAGTTGCCCTCTTTATATACAGCCGACTTATATAGCTGCGGTAAACAATAATAAAAGAGATATGAACGTCATTTATGACGCGCCCTGTCGTTAAGCGATAAGAAGAAGTAGATAATCGTCCGGAAATGGCAAGGGCTTCTCATGCAGTGGGCGTTTCTTGGAGTTATTTCCTTTGCTGATGACAACTGAAACTCCATACCGCATATTTTTTCCTATGCCGCCATATAGAAACGATTAGATATTATGAAATCAAGTTGATAAAAAAATACTTCTTCCATGACGCTAGAATCTCACAGAAACGTAATTGAAATTAGGTGCTGAGGCAGTGGACGCGGCGTTACTGATTTTTTCCTCTTTCTTCCATTTCTGATTGCGGATCATAAAACGTTTCGATGTAAAAAGTAGCTACTGCAAAGAAAGGTAATAATATACGTTGCCCTGTGGCAACATTGGCAGCTGTCAGCTGGCAAAAAATGCATATCTGCTTGGGTACTATGGACAAATCATAGAGTATCAACGTTGAACACGACGATGAAATAATATCATTACTATGTACGCAAATAAAACGGTGAATGAATGAATGAATGAATGAATCAATAAAATCTGAGATTCTTAAATTGTTTTACTGGGTTTATTCAGCAAATGGATATTAAACGATGGTGTTCCTCCTTTAGAGTGAACTATGTCTCATAAAGTTGACTCTTGTTTGATCGTCCCGTACCAATGCGAGGCTGAAATCAGCGCGCTGAAGATTTCTATACGCTAACACGACGGTATCCAAATCTGAGTATTAGGATTGACTTGATTCATAGTATAAAAATCGCAGCATGTCAGCAAGCAAACGTCTCTTCCAAACACGATCCCCGATCTGGGATACGGTCTATGTTTCGTTTGCACAATGGCTGAACGACAAATCTTCTTGGACAATCCAACGTTACCCCTCAGTTTTCTCTACCTTGAAACTGTTTCTTACTATTCTCTTATTTAAAAGGCACGAAGCAACTAATAGATACCGAGCGACTAATGAAATCAATGCATAAGTGCTCTAATATTCTAGTTTATAACGGCCGTTTTTTTGTTTTACGGTAACTTTATCTGAGCCATTGTCGTCGTTAAGCGTATTCGAAGGCTCTGTTGATTTCTGCCGTTCCGGGGTAGGCATGGAGTGTTCACAGCCACTGAGGCTTCATCAAGTCTGAATGAAAGGTAACCATTGATATAATTACGTGCGATTTGAGTCGCCCCACGGACACAGAGCGAATCGTTCTTTTTTTTGTTCGCTGCCCTGTGCAATGAACAAATACGAGACGGCTCGGGCTGGTAACGTAACCGGTAACCTGTATGCATTTCGAAGCAAGTGTCGCGTGGCCGGGTGTTTTGTTTCTGGACAAATTTGAAAATATAGCAAATTAATTAGTGGCGGTTTGCTTGCGTCGTTCTCGTGATGCCACGACCGTGGGCAGATGCGCCTGTACCTTATTCGAACGAGGACGATACGAGAACAAAGATGATAACAAGTGTGTCGACGGTGGGAACATACGGCGGCTGATCCCACCACCTAGGTCTATTAAATCCTGGCTTATACCCCCCATTCAGCCGGTCCGAAGCGACGGGGCCAGAGTTCCCCTCTTTCCCGCGTAGAAGAAATAAACCTCTGGCTAACGAAAAGATACCGGCTGGGTTTGCTTGCAGATGGACAGAACACATGAGAATCTATCGAAGCGAATTAACTGTTTCCTTTTGGATATGTGATGCCGTCGGATTGACAGCAGGGCGCGATGGCCGCAACTTGGTAGGTTCGAAAAGAAAATAAAAAGTAGACCAACGTTTTATTAGCCTGTCGATCATTGTAACAATAGTAAAGGTAATGATAATTGGGATCGTTGCTACTGTGATTAGAGCAACAATAAGCCTTTTTTTCACAAGCGTGAGAAAATTAATCCGATGTTGAGCCGATGACAGTCGTTGGCAGCTGGCCCGCTCCATACGAGCAAACCATTTGGCACTTTTAATCGAAAAAAAGTCTCGTTCCACGTGACAAAGCTACTTAAATATAAGTCTCCCAATGGGGACAGTGCGGCGCGTTTCAGACATTGGCTGAAGTGATGCCATCGGACTAGCTAGATGTCTTATGTTTGTTTTCAATTACTCCCGTCTCTACAAATGGACCGTTTCGATCATAGAATCTTACTAAACCAAGTGTGTACAGAGACGCTTGAAGGATGGTGATAGAAAATGTTCTCTGGCAAAGAAAGCTACACAACTTTTCTTGCCCTGTTACAATGGACGGAAGATGAACATTACGTTCGAATCAGTCTTGTCAATCGCACTTTGACTGATATATCAGCCGAAATGAAATAAGACTAAGTTGTTTATCCTCATATACGTACGAAAGTTACGTAGCTACCTGAACTATGGTTTCAGTTTTACAAACCTGTATGATATGGGCACTGCTTTTCTAGTCAACTCACAGAAGCGCCTAATTCCATCACGTATGCGCGAACGCTACGTAGACGTGTGTTATGTTTGTATTCGATTCGGATCATTCCATACGTGTTTGGCTGTTAATGTTGCATAGCGAACGTAAAAACGTATGGAAATTTTTATAAGCTCGATATAATCTCTTCGGCAATACATGCGCAAAATGTAAGTAGACATATGAAGCCTCACAAAGCAAATATCTGACGATTGTCAAGCGATCGTGGCAATCCATCGACGCAGTTCGCTACATTGACCTTCCCGAAAATCACAGGGGCCAATCTATCGCCCAATTTCTGCAAATCTTCACGAGAACAGTCCGTCGACACGCATACGCCAATGAGTATTCCGGGGACGTCATTGGAGTTTTGGAATGAGATGAATTTTGGCGTCTGCAAAAATCATACATTTCGAATTTTGAAATTTAAAAACAACACACATTTTGATGTATGCGATCATTTCATTCTAGTTCTTGGGTAGCTCCCTAATAAACCAACCATTCCTATAATGACGCATCCATTTGGGCGCTCGTACTAATACAAAGTGACAAGCAAACGTACTCTAGCAGTTAGCTGAAACGTAACTCTGTATGTAACAAACGCAAGCTCCCACTGAGGGGCTGACAGTTTTCCATATACACATGCTTTAGCCTGATGAATTTTTCACAGTGAAAATACGCCGGCCCTCAGACCGGCCGTGTCAGACGTACTTGGGACAAATGTTGAACCTTAAAAATCGATACTCCTAACTAGCAAAGTCAATAGGGGGGCTTAGTGATATTTCAGTTGTTCCTATATATTGTTACGATGAATTTCAGAATCAGCATTCGGTCCAACTTACCCTGGGATGTGAGAGAGCTGTGATATTTAGCAGACCACGAATATATTCGCTATAGGTTTTTATATAGATATTGCAATATTGGCCTCGCAGAGTTTCTTCGCCGGTCTCTTCGTGATGCAGAACCGTCTCAAGACATTCGTCATAAGCTCCTATGTCTATTAGGGTTCCCTGCTGAAGGCCGGAAGGAAATTTTCCCGAAGCGTCGATTACTGAAACCAACATTGGCCTGCTTAGCGTCCATATATATTCTATGTTTCAGTGATTTTGGGTTATAGTAATTTCTTTGTAATTCTGCTACTGTAATTAAGGTGTTTTATCGGATTCTTTTGCATACTCAGTATGATTCACAGATGTACGGATGTCACAATGTACCACATCGTTATTGAATGCGACCCAGTTTTAGCAAGTAACAGCACTAATAGCAACAGTAAAAATATTTGAAGCTGTTAGAACACTTCATTATATTAGCACAAGATAGTATTCAAAGAAGTCACATTAATCAAATGCGGAAGAACAACAACACTAGGTATATCTTTTATTGCGGCCTATGAATTTTTTCAACTCCATAGGCTCATTCGAATTTTGAATTTTCGATTTATAACATATTCTCGTATGTCTCAGAAGGAAATTGATGCGTATGCACATATATCACTTCTATATCTATTCACTTGGGTTTTAGCAGGCCAACTATAGTAAGCCATAAAAAATTAAGAAAGCTAAGTGGCTAATAAACGAAGGTGTTTCGTAAAATTACAGCGACGGAAAGAGATAGCTCGCCGTATAGGCCTCATAGCCCGTGAAGGTTCTACGATTGGAAATTGGAAAGGTTGTTAGGTCAACAAGTTCTCAAGATGATGAGAAAAGAGCCTCAAGAAAATGAGCCTTTCCGAAGACCCCTATGAAAGCGAATGACGAGAATTTTGGTTTTGTGGGTATAAAAATATCATACTTGTAAATAAAATTCCTTACTTTTACGTTACAATACAATGACCCATTCCTACGCCGATTTGTGGCAGATTTTGAAATGATCGCAGAGAATACAATTGCTTCTCTACGATCACTTCAAACGCTTAACCAATGAATGGATACAACTTTATTGGTGAAACTTCACTCTAAAACAGACATACAGCTGCAGGTTCATACAGTGTATATTTATTGGGCTACTACAGCTTCGTAAATCATCATTTTTTAATTGAAGACTGAAGTAAAGGAGATGACCAAAAAAACTTTTCATTAAACAGACAATATTAGTGGGCGAAGTTTATTGCACAACATCTCTTGGTTTCACACCGCAAATTGGAAGGGGCTGCCTCAGAGGCTACCGTCGGAGACTCTCTTGTCCATCACACTGCATAGATATTGCTCCCACTGATTACCTTGTTTCTCTCATCAACGCCTCGTACATCTCAACAACGTCTTAATGGAAAAATGCTCCAAATCCCAACGTGATATCAAAATTGCCTTTGCAGACTTCACAGACACTTGTACCCTAAAGTTTTGGAGAAGCGGAATTCTTTTATTCACCACCCGAACGGCAGAACGTCATAATTGTCAGTCAGGTTTGAAATAACCAAAATAGCATTGAGGAAAGGTTTGAAATTAGTATTTCAACTTTACTATTTGAAACTTCATGCGGAGCGACCTAAAAAAATAACTATCTTACACAACTCATCTAGTATATGTCGTTTTATATATGTATATTATATTAGGTTATCTCCGTTTTTTCCAAAGGCGATCATTTGCCACTTTCCCCTCACTTGAGCCCTCAAGTGAGGGTTATATCTAATAGTCGATGCAAAAAAGCGTGCTACTACGGTATTATATTGCGAGTGCAATTTCGGCTCAGTTCTTCGACGCCTTCGGTATCATACATATCAGCAAATATGTTGCCAAAGGAGCCCGAGACATCTGCTTTGCGGCTAATGACACTTGTCGTTCAAAGATCCCAAAAGGGAGAAACCGCTCAAGGGAGAGCTGTTAAGCTTAAAGACAGTATCTTAGACCTAGGACACATCTCCCGTTCTAGCCGATCGTCTAATTTTGATGATGACAAACTGAACGCGCTTTTGAAAGAAGTCGGCCAACAAACAACACGGAAATTTACCGAAAAGATCGGCCGCACCCCCATGACCGTCGTTAACCACCTCAACCCCATGAGCGTATACAAAACTTACTTTGGCTACCTTATGAACTCTCTGAATCCACTTAGATAGCATTGCTTCCCAGAATGTTCCGTCGCGTATCACGCGTCGCTCAGTCAACAATGAGCAATTCTTGCATAGAATTGACACCAGTGATAATAAATAGTATCAGTATGTCAAAATGAACCACAGATTGAGACAGGTGTCTCTAGGAAAGAAGCCAGGACTTCAACTATAATTGCAATGCTTCGCGTTTGGCGAGACCGCAAAGGACTAATTTGTTAGATACTATCTCCACTGGATTGATCGGCATATTTATTCCGCCCAGCTGCATTGAGTCGATCAGGCTCTTTAAGAGGAAGTCCCGACAGAAGAAGTCCCGTGATTCTGTGTCGTCCTGCTCCTTGATGATGTGAGATCACACACGCTGCACATCGCTGCCTATCGAAACCCGTTTATTTGGATTTCCAATAGGAAGTCTTTGCGCTCTCCATGTTCTTCGGGCCTTGCCTTAATCGTTTTCTGTTCGGGTTTTACTTTTAGCACGTATCAAGAATTCAAAACGTAGTTTTGGATCTGTTTTGAAACGGAAGCCATTATCTTGTGGCAGACGGCATACATTATTCGATGAAGAATATTGTGATTAATAGCTTATCATCACAGGAATAAAGGATACGTTGTTTTCGATCCAGTAACAACTACAGTAAGGACCTATTAGTTTGTAGATATACATATATAGAAATTGCGCCATCTAAATACGAATATCTATCTATCTGAGCCTATCTAAACAAACAGAATTTTTTGCACATATTAAAAGTGTCCCTCTTGACGGTCACGATTACTCAGCATAACCACCTCCCACCACAACTTAGAACTAAATCATTCGGTTATTTTCAATTTTTCTAAAATTTTCTCTCGATTTTTAAATATTAACCACTGCTAATGCTACAAACAAAAACATTCGAGTGAAATTAATTTTTGGCCTGATAGCAACCAAAGGCCAGAGGTTGAAACGACGAAACAATTTAAAATGTGCAAAAAAGAAGTTTCAAAGGGTCTAAGCGTTGGGTTTATCTGAAAAACTTCATTAGTAAGCAATATTTCCTGCTTTAGAGCAGCCGTCAAGCAGGTCTTTGCAGTCTTTCTCAAGCAGGTTTTTGAGTTTCTCTGAGGCTTTCCGAGCATTTCAAGTCGTTTCTGGATATTTCAGAACCGACAATGAATAAACAAAACAATGAATAATGTAAAACAACATTTTTAATTTCGTACAGCACGAAGAGATTAGATAGCAGCCAATATTTGCCGAAATTTTTTGCCATGATGAGTCTACCGCTTGCTTCTAGAAAAAAAAAATGATAGTACTTGCGTAAGACATTAGAAAAGGCCAGTTCTTTCTGGATAATTTTTCTGATACCAGGATGTATATATTGTATTTTTGAATGAAGTTCAGTAAATATATAGATATATATATAGATGTATAATGCTCATAGAATTTCATAGCTCAAATCAATTTCCACAAATTACTATGTTCTTCTTCGATGTAAGGACGAAGTGGACTCCCATATTGCAATGTCTCGTTCTGGATAGCACATGTGAGACATGCGCGCCGCGTATATATGATTAAATTGTTATAAGCAGACTTTAAAATCAAATAACTTTTGGAACTAGAGCGATCAATTTTCAATATGTGCGTTGTCATCAAGTTACCAGACAGCATAGTTTCGATTGGCGTGCAGTGGTAAGACACCTACGGTCCATAAGTCTCTTGAGAAACTCATTCATCTTTTTTAGTTTCAGCGAAAGTCTCGTAGTAGCACATACCCCTAATATCTATTGCAAGTATGATTGTCATGCCACATCTGAAACCCGACATTGCCATCGCACTCGATTTCTTCCGAGGGCATCACCATCGTTTCGCCAGGTTCTTTTCAGCTTGGCAGTAGAGATTGAAGCATGCCTCGATCATATGCTCCAGAAGGATTTGTCGATTAAAGCTACGTAAATTGCATATGGAATCCACCATACGCGCTCCAACTGATTTGGAGTCAATACATCGAAAACCCATTTTTTGTGGAGCTTTCGCATTGTCAATATTTGGATTACAATCCTGAAACACGCGACAACAAGGCCCTTACCCTAGGTTTTGCTCTTATGAAAATTTTCCTCGATTGAGGCAATGCGTTCATCTTCCGGGTTCCGACATATGGCTACCTCCTCACCGCCTATTAACACTTCAATTTCCATTCTTGAAGTGTCTTACGCCTTTTGCTTTTCGCTTAAGGCCTCCTCGCCTACAGTTTTCATCGATGTTCGATGAATTTCCGGAACGCTATAACCTTCGACGAGCAAAAATTTTACAATTGAGCGTTGATTTTCACGTGTTCCCTTGTAAACTCAACGTTTTCTCCTAAAACGTATTGGACCGGCTTCCTTGGAGGACTAGAGTATTCACCAGCCGGTTTTTATTTGCTAACCATACATATTTCGAGCGTTACTTAACCTCAAAGTTTTCGGGATTTATTTGTAACGGTCTAATGTATACAGATAACCTGAAAGCTGAATTTTCGATCAAAATGCAAAACCCTATTTGAGATTATATCAGTCAGCACGCTAGTATTATACAAGTGTTTTTCTCCGATCGTAAGTTACTTTGTCGGAAGCGACATTTCCGAGGTGTTTTTTCTTGTTAAATAGTGGCTCTTCTCTAAGCGATGAGATGGGCTGGGATGGCGTTTCAGATATGGTTTTAAGCCACATTTCCTAGATCACTGAGTGAATCAATTCGAGTGGAACGGTTTGTTTGATGACGGCTCTTAAGCAAGCATGATGAAAAAATGATCTGTTTTTAGGTATGTAATGATATTCTTAGCATTATTTTTATACTATTGGGAAGGACTGTTAGATGTTTGTGTCAGAATAAATTTGTTTACTGGCTCGGCCGGTTAGTTTCGCAGGGGTTTCTCGATTTGCGAGAGTAAAAACAACTGTCGACCGGATATTCGATGGCTGAATAACGAGTCTCTTACCAACCCCTCTTTTCCTTCTCCTTACCCAGTGTTCAGTAATAATTGAGCTAGTCGCATTTAATCAGGATGTATCATAAGACGCTGTTAGTGAGTATTTGGAGTAGCTGAGCAAGCAAAACTGCATTACACACAGAGTAGTAAATAATTAATACCTGGTTCACGCTTCCGTGGTTTTCCATACACCTACCCAAATGGCGTATTAGGTCATGCGTTGCTGTTTACCCGGGCCTACCCCTATACTTGTTATACAGTAGACGTTGCTTGTGCGTATAGAAATTCAGCGATACGCATGTAAAGTCTGCAACGTAAAGTGATCGATTCGTGCAGGCCACGACGGCCGGGCAAATTCTTTGCTAGCAATCATAGCATCGTCCACAGTGATTTGATAAGCCATCAAAATAGCGCACTCTCCATTTACTCGCTAGTTTCGGGTCAGCCCCTTTTGTCCGATGAAGTAATTTCACCAGATAACAGAATAGCGACAGAGACCTTGAAATTGATAGAATCTTATGTCATACACAGCTTTTACTCAGACGGCCTAATAACAGATTAGTAAACTGTCATTTCGTACAACACACAAACGTCTCTTATTCCGTACTATGCTTTTTAAGATAGCAATTTCGTCCACATAATAATTTTACTGGGCAAATGGCGATATTACACAATGGATTGATAAAGATAAATCGTTCGTCGTATAATTCCTACATTTTAAGGACACCATTAGGAAAACTTGAAAGTCGATTAACTATCGAATAAAATGATACAATACATTTATGTAAATTAGCTAATCTGTCTAGATCTTCTATCCGTCTAGATTCTTCTTAATATTGATCTTCTTAACTTCGTAATGTGTAGTCATAGACTAGCTACGTGTAACATTCATAGACAACTTAATCGGCTCATTGCTTTCGAATCAACAGATCTATACAACTGAATAACCTAAATTTATTTCTTTTTTATCACTTGGATTTTTAGTAAAAGGATCGTAGGATAGCAGGCCGTCTTAACTAACAGCAACATAATCTGTTGCCCCTTTGTCCATCGTGCCTTCTTGTTTACTTACTAGTCTTTAAAGCGTTCCAGGTTACCTCACTTAATCACTAATGCTTGTGCATTATAACGTTTGTATAATTATAGGCAAAAGACCATTTTTCGTACACCGTTTGTGCTTCGGTTACATTATATAGGCATCTACCTATAAACATTTCGCAATAATAATAGTTGGGGGAAACCTAGGTCCTGTCAGTGCGCAAGACCCATGTAGGTTTTGTTAGAATCATTACTTAGCTCAGTACGTGTCCAAATGTGATTCGTCTTCATTCATTGAAGTCAATTTTGCGTTCGCTGTAGATTGCGAGATGGGTTTAACAAAACTCAGGCCGACTAAGCTCAAACTATCAACTTTCGACGATATTACAAGCCAGCTGGAGAATACCAAAATGAATTATATCTATTTTAAAATAAATTAGTTGTTAAAGAAATGATCACTAGTTATGTTAAAGTTTAAGTTGCAATTAACTTTAGAGCTGTAACTTGTCCACACCTGCTTGCTGTGCGAAAGGTTAACCCACCTTTTATGTATTTTTTGTGTTCGAGGCTCATTAGGAAGGTTAGCAAGCGCTTGAATGCATATAGCTCGTAATATCGACATTAAAATTGGGGCTTGACCCATTATGATAGCTGCGTCCTCGTACTTATAATAATAAAAAACTTCAACTAATCAGAGTACGTTTCCAGAATATTTTTTGCATCAAGCCCCGGCATAGAATGAATGTCTTTCATGTTTCCCCACCTATACATAATACAAATCGAACTAAGTTAAGAAACGTTCATGAAAAAACGAATGTTTTCTGGCAACCTCTGAAGTCGAGCGTGCAATAGCCGAAGTATGAATGAAGTATCATTGGTGGCCTCACCACAAATGTCTCCCGTTGTTCATGGATGAGTTAAGAAGCTCTGTTTAACAGTGCATAGCCACCGTCGCTCACATTAGTACTTAAAAAAAATGTGATCTAAAACTGGAATTTACCAGGGGCAATTGAAGTAAACGCAATGATATTGAAAAAGTCAATCTACCACATCCGGTAAGATGAAGGTCCGAATGTTTACTATACAACCAGCATTTGTCTAATTAAGTGTTGCATAGAGGATTAGTAAGTGGTTTTCCCCCTATTTAGGTGATATATAGCCTTAGCGCAATCTTCTTTACGGTTTGCTACCTAATTGCTTACTTGTTTGCCTAGGACTTAGAGCTCTTAAAGATATGTTTAAGTACGAAGTACCATAGGTATTTTAAAATAAAAGCATATATACAGTTTAAAAAATTTCACCCAACGCCTATAATGGGCATTGTAACCCTACATGCATGACGTCTCCCGGCGAACTTGACCTTTCAGCAACGAGCCGTCAGAGGGGCTAAATCAGGTCGCTTAATTCACTGCTCGAGCGAACGCTTATATATATATATGGCACTGACAAAAATGATATAGCAAAAAAAATAAATAAAAGGTGCCGTAAACAAATTTCCAACACACCGTCGTTATTTATTTATTATTATTATTAAATCCAGTGAATTTGTCGACTAATACAGCAGTACTGGTCATTTGCAGTTTACATAACAAGTGAAGCCGTGCCATATTGGCTTAGCGGAGCGTGAACGTAGCAAATATAAGTTACTAAAAGGGTTAGAACTTGAGCCATCACTACTAAATCAGTCAACCCGGATTGGGTTTGAGTAACACTTTACTATTTGTGCGTTCTCTATACTGTCGACTCTATATACTCTGTTGACGAAAACTAGCTACTAGGGATTCGCCAAAATAGAACAATAATCGGATAGTCTAAAATTTTGTCACACATAAGGTCGATGTTGATCTCAAGGTGTCCTTCCGTCACGTTGAGCTTAATTTACTGCATGCTTTTTGTGCAGGTTTTTATCGATGAAAATTGTTAGTGTTATGGGTATAGTTATCTCACTGCAGGCTTTAAGTAGCAGCGGCTCTTCGAAAAGCGTTTCTCTATAATTTATTAAATAAAAGCTATAACAGCTACCTAAGCTGGCATATTATTGAAGTACATAAAATGTCTATTCGTTTTTACGTTTTTTGACAACTCTGCTCGTTTGCTGCGGAGAAAAATTACCTAATTCTCTTTAATGCTAATATTAATTACTTTTTTCTATGTCTTGGTAAAAAAAAAAGTGCTCCAACATTAGCAAAAAACGGGTTTTTCTTAGAGAAATTGTTATTACGCGCTTTTACTCACATCGAGTAGCCCACGGTTCGAACCTTCGGACGGCTGCACCAAATTTAGCCAAATAAACCTGACAGTCCGCGCTGACATCGGCTTCTAGCACAAATCGAAGAATCTTTTTTACGTGTGGCTGCACCATTTGATCAATAATATTCCTGATACTTTCCAACGTATTCTGTTGTGTCCTGGCATTTTGCTCCTGAGCCACTACCATGACGACAACACATGATAGTATTGCACCGTACTTAATCCAGGAATACTGCATATTTCTAGTCGTTTGCGCCAAAAGCCGACTAATTCAGTGGTGGGCAGCTTTGTTTATCTAGATCCTGCACGAGCGGGGGCAGCCTGTTGCCGTTGTTAGATCTAGTCAGAACGAGATTGGTTGTCACTTGAAAGCTAGCACTATTTTCAATAATCCGCTTTATGATTGTTACGCAGGGGGGTCGTTCCCTAAGCGTCTTAGTATGTAATATGGTCTATGTAATAAAGAAAATTCGTCGTCGTAGGTCCCTTCCATTGACTGATAGAGACTGGTAAATTCTGGATTCCCTTTCCACCTGCGGGCCAGATAGGGATATCGATCTCTCCGTACTACCGTTGTCTGTCCGCCTCGAAGCTGATGTCAACGAGCGGCAAGAAACGCGCGGCAATCGCGCGGTAATCGGCCGCGATCGGGCTGGCAAGTAATAGATGGAGCGACCAAGGAACAAGGTGTCGAGACAGGGAGAAGGAGATACGATCGATACAAATATCGCAGACACCAATATAGCACTAATTTTCACCTCGAGCATAAATGCTATGAACGGCATAGAAACGAGGCCATCGAACTTCGATCTTTTACGAAGTTGCCGGTGTATTCGCGAGGTGTTTTTATCAGTGAAAGTGTATGTTTGCGGGTAGAAAAACGTAGTATGAATATGAATAATAATAGAAAAACAAGATTACGAATATTAAGCCCGGCCGTTCATAGAGCATTCAAAGATGATTGTTGATTCTGTTTGGTACATTTACGCGTATCGCGCACTTTAAAATGCAATCCATCTGGTGGTGACTAATCTATAAGGCTTCGCAGATGTTCGTTATTAGCAAAGGTTCGCCAGCGATCCGCCTAACCCGTTTCAGCACTTCATAAAAATGGCCTACTTAACCCAGTAGCATACGCCATACCCGCCCCATATTGACAATGGCTAAAACTAGCTATTCATACAATTAGGAACGAGAATTAATTATTCTGAACGTCCTCTCCTTTGCCGCAGTGCAGCTCGTTTACTTAGCTCTTGTAAATATACTAGAAAAAAAAAAATCAGCTTTTCCTTGACGATAGCAGAAGCGTATTGTCGACAGATGTATTAGGAACTCAGAATTTCACACTGGGTAAAAACTTCATGAAGACAATCAACCTGCTATATAATGGCTTACCTTGTCTTGCTTAGTTGAAATTTACCGTCCCTAGCTAGCAGGTATCGTGCAAGCGTTAGGTGCTTTCTCTATATGCTAATGGTTTCACTCACGAACGACAGTCGTGTCTGGATGACGTAAGTAATCCACACTGTCGTTGAATGAGGAGTATTCCTAAGGCTTCCCGCCGCGGCAAAGGCTATCGGACCTATATAAAGAAAATGTCAAATTTGAATGTTTTTTTGGTCGTTATATGTTCAAGCTGATCGGCCCCAGCTGTCGATTCTGGACATTTTCGTTAGTCTGTTATTAGAAAATGAATTGCATTACGAGAAAACGACAAATTTCTATTCAAATGTATTGTTCTAGCCGATTTTTTTTAGTTGATCTCTAACACATCATAACGAGGTTGGCTGGTAGAGCACTGTTTACTAAGTAGAGATACGAATCGTGAGTTCTACTTCAACTTTAGCTAGAGGATAACATGTAATTAAACAAGCTGCCTTTGTGCAGGCCTTAAGCTGACTTCCACTAATACTTGTTGGACCGCATGTAATCATCTAACACATACCTGTCATATATATATATATATATTATGGAAGACAGATGTCAACTACCAATAGAATAGGTATTAATTCCGGATGTATTTTTTGCTTCATGCAGCTAAAAATACATTTTTATCTCGTCTTCAATTAGGAAATACCATCTCATTGGTCGTTCCCTGTAGAAGGCATGCAGGTGCAAGTACCGAATATCTATCATATGCTATTCTACAGCATAAACACGAAAAATTATCTGCGGCTTGTTGATGTGGTCCGAATAAACTGCGGGTAGTACGGCCGGCTTCCTGTCATTTGCCCAATTCTCATGATTAGAACAGCATTTTCTGTTAGACGTGTCTCATACCAATCTGTTTATAGCTATGAGATACTGATCTTATCGATCGCCACCGCTGCCGTATATCGGTAGCCGCTGAAGTGGATAGACAGTGGAAGCAGTCTCATTCTATTACATAACACTGTGGTGCGGAATGCCGTTAGATCGGAAAGAAATTGATAGTTCCTTATGTGTTATACCACTAGAAACGAGACGCCGAGTTTCAATTTATGACGTGATTCAGTATGTTACGTACTCAACCCAACAGAAACATTTCTCTTCAGTGATACGAGTTTGTCATCATCTTCGCTTTGCTTAGAAAAGCCTCACGGCCAACCTGAAAAGCATACTGCGTTAATGTTGTAGGGTAAAATTTTGGCACGGATTCTAGAAACCTGGAAATCTGAAAGAGCCGAGGACGCCCAACGATAGGAATCGATTCTAAATCGGATTCCACATGCTAGAAACGTAACAAAGCACTCAGTTAGCCCCACATGGCAGCGTATGAAGCATTACAACATCTGGTTCCAAAAAAACATGCTGCTTATTATATTATATGATAATTACTTGAGCCGCCATAAACTCCATCCTGTCCATTAGTTTGTTGACTACATGCCGGGAACGTCACATGTTGTCACCTTTCGAAGAGCTACGTGATGACAACTACGCCGTGGGAAATTCGCCAAAATGGCCCCTCTGAAGGCTACTTATGGCTGAATCAGGAACGCTAAAGAAAGAATCTAGTGAAATTATATGGTCATCATTGCTTTTTTTGATATAGAATTGTTTGTACCATCGGGTTTTTTTTTTTTTTTTTTATCGAACAGTACACAGATTATGCGCTTTACTATATTTCTTACCCACAAATGTAGCCTTCATTTAGAAAAGTGCCAGCAAATGGTCTAATATAAAGACGCTCGAGAAGTCGCACAGGTTTATGTTTGATGTTCACCGGTGGTAACATAACGACTCTGTACCCCCCTTTCTTAATGGCGCTATTCTCAGATCAACACTGACTAGGCACTCAACTTTAATAAGAGTTTCTAACAATCGTAAGAGAATACCATATTTTGGGTAGATTCTCATGGACGACGGCGGAATTGTAAATAACGATGAATATTTCGGATCCTTAATCAATGCCCGCCTTTTCATAAGAACAAATAATTCTTACCCGGAAGATGTTTCATTTAGGAGACTATGGATCGTCCGCTTCGATCTCTTGTATATTCTGTAAATGAGTATCTGTAATTGACCCACATAGTGGAGTAGTAAAAATTTGAAAGTTTAAATATGCTACAGGCACGCAAACAGGCTAGGTATTCTTATCTGCAGCTGTTAAACGTATGATATATGTCTAAAGCTACATTTTTTTTTACAAATACTCGTTTTGTAGGACTAATAGCAATTGACTTATACGCCAACCTATTCCAAAGAAAAGTCCTTTCACTTGGTGATCCGTTTATACTTGCTCCATGTTATTTGATAATTGCTTTAGCACTGGAACTTAAAGATTGATCTTTTTTTCCCATCTTCTGAACAATTTTATTTTTCTTTTTCTTGCGTGCATATTCATTGTGTGTTAGATGCTGATGTTTAATCATCGTGACCCATTAATGTTTTGTTGTTGAGTCTAATTATCAATTAAACATTATCATTAGAGAATGTAGAATTAGCGTATCTTCTTTAGTTCACAGTGTAATTGTAGTGAGGAGCACTTAATTATATTTGTGAGATGTTCTGCGTTCTCACTGTCTCTGTGAATGTATCTGCGTGAGTGTGCGGTCATCTTCATTATATTCGCATGAGCCTGCCATCGGAGTCACAACATGACCACTAATCCTCGATGCCCACTGTTCCCTTTTTGACATCTTCCACGGACATGCCTGTTGTCTCGATCACGATGATATCTAAGAGAGGTCCTAGCGTAGTGTAGGACCTATGAGAAGCTGAAGCTTCTAGAGGGGCTAGCAACGACCGCTTCTTTGACCAGCTGAAGAGAGCAATTGTCACAAAATCAATGCAGTTGCAGTGATACTGAAGCCGCAAAAGGGTTGGATATACAACTAATTCCTGTGTTATAAGGTGCCGTCGTGCCTTAGACACGTCGCAGTAGGGGCAAACCAGCCGGGTTAGTGCTATGGATTAAATGAGATCAACCGGGGGTTGCTGGAGAATAGGCGGATCCTATGCGCGCGGGAGCTATACGCTGAACGCGAGTAGACTCAGCTTACGAAGACTGTGATGCCAGAGAACGAAATATTCTGGACATTGTGGTCAACCTAGCTTTATTGCGCAACTCTTGCTTTGTAGAAAAAAGACATATTCTAATTTCGGGAATTAACAAAATATTGATTAGTTTTGAAAAATTGCCGAAACGTTGTCCGCTCACGTATAAAGGTTCATGGTTGATTTCTATTTAGGGGTCCGTGTTGAACTATACACCGTTGTCGTGACTTTTTGGTGATATGGAAATAATGGCATACTACAGGACGGCGTACGACAACTAAGATATAAACGTTACCAACTCTACAATGTCGGCAATACCATAGAGACAGAAGAATGGTATTAAGTATTGAGCTTGCGCAAAACCTCACTCCATTTTCGTGCTGTAGTATTTTTAAAATCAACCGCGGGTCATCATCCGATTCAAACTAATGTGCAAAGCGTGAAAAGACACGTATGCTTCGATTCTAAACTGATTTCTTGCTCATTCCAATTACAAGTAACTAAAAAAACATAATTTTTTGATAAATCAAGATAAAGTTTTTAACAGTTTAGAAAGATACTGGTGTAAATTATAGGAACAACAACGCTTGCCATGGATTGTATACACATAATCGAAACATCGGTCGAAGAACATTGTCTTTTTAGCCGTGGGCTAAAACACCCTTGAATGGAACTTCGTCAAACTATATAAGAAACTGGACAGCACTGCTCTTTTTAACAACTTGGAAAAAAAATATATGACGCACTTCAATGAAACGTGAATCGATTTAGAAAATCACTGAAGGTACTAATAAATGAAGCGTTCGAAGATGTTTGCATTTGCCCGCTCAGACTTCGCGTTTGAGGGGTGTGCATGGCAGGTAAGCTGGCTTTTCCCAGAAAGGTTAGGAATTTAAGGTTCCTTCCGGAGCACCCAGGTGGCGCTGTTAGATGCTTGTTTTTGCTTCGCAACTGCCTAGCCTGAAGCTATATCAGAACGCAATAGTCACTAAGGTTCCAGATCTGGCAGGTTGAACTTCTCAGTAAGATCTTCAGTTGATCTTCGGGCTATACAAAATCATATTCGTTCTATAAAAGTAAGCCATAAATACACCTGAAACCTAAATCTCGCGTAAATTTTCAAGGAATGTCGTCGTGTTATCGTAACCTGACTGTAGGAGAATTAGTCTTGATAAACCAGGACAACAAGCCTGCGTATGCTCTCAAATTGCACAATTTAAAAAATAACATTTTAGAAAACATGATATGACAACATTTTAGCACATTGTGTAGGAAAACAGATAAAAAAAGATAAACGTAAAAAGTTCATCTTGCGGTTTTGAAACAATGTGGCTATTGTCGCCAAGGTTCATCCACATATTTTATTTACATAAATAGGACATATAGTAATAATAGGGAGAATTATGAAATAAGAAGAACGTATTGTTATCCCTTTGCGTACCATAGACAGAGGCCATTAGGAAACGAATCAAAAAATAAGCTGTCGATGTTTTATGTCAACGTCACTTGGACTTTTCCGTTCTAATATTCGAGTGGAGAACAGTTGCGTCTGCCAAATACGTGTAGGGCTCCGTTGACAGTCGGCACTAAGCAGCGTATCCTAATTTCGGATCGCGCCAACTTTCACCATTCGAACAATACGTTAGCGGCTTTTTCCTTAAAAACCTTCTTCTGCCTACTGCGATTTAAGCCACGTAATGACAATTGTACGCGTCTTCGATAAGCTTACCTAACTACAGGAACAGTTATTTCGAACTTATCTAAATCGGTTTCTGTTTGTCGTTCTTACAAGAAAGAAAGGTACCATAGCTTGTGGGGGACATCGGTGTTGAAGAGAAATCAAGACTGGTATAATTTTTCTACATAACTATACGATCCCTACGGTCCGAAGTAAAGAAAATAGAGCAGGCAAATAGTACGCTTCGATTACAAGACCGAACCCGGTGCGGGTATAATAATTGCGAAAATTTTGTGGAAGCAGTTCGCTTGTTCTATATACGTGTAGGTACGTATTTGAAGTAGTTCTCAGATAATTCTAGGAACAATTAGATGGCCGTTCTTTTTTATTAAGTGGCTGTAGTCGCTTCTACAAAAACGAGATGTCAAAAGCTTAAATACAATATCGTAAAATCAGCCTTTTAGGTTCAATCAAAGCGAAATAGTTAATTGTACAGCTCAAGAAAAATGCATCTACATGTGAATTGGTACCTGTCTTAAGGGCAAATTTACTCCCTCTTTTCACACGAGAAGCTTATTCGTTCATATTAAAAGAAATAGGTTATAGGCCTACTTTGATCGTTCATCTTATAATGAAAGATTAAATAAATGTTAGAATATTGTCGATGTAGCGTTTGCTAATAAGAAAAACATCTACTATAGGACATAACGAAGTTACATTATAAAACATAATTATTTCTCTCGTTTAAACCTGTAGGTATCTCCCGTGTTTTAATTCGAATCTCACCACGAAAATATAAACAGGCATGTAGGCTATCAAATAATAGGTAATTGAGCTCTTCATTAATTAAAAAGATGCCATCAAAATTGAAAAAAGACAGTAAAAACTGTCCTAAATTTTATGCTTCTCAGCAGAAATGCAATTGCATCTAATTTACTGCAGGTCTTATGAAGAAGTACGCAGTTAGCGCTTGTCCAACTACCGCTAGGCTAAATGTATTTGTTCTGTTTAGGCAATTATGATAAACGTAAATGTACCATTCCAATATTCCTCGTTGACCGCCAGAACAGGCTCAGCATAGAGATTCAAGATCAAGTGGACAAGATAATTTTTTTAAAAAAATCGGATCACGGACATTCAAGACCCCTTTTATTGTTTTTTCAACGGCTTAATTAGTTACGATACAGAGTTATGATGATATACTCGTGAGACGCTAAACTTGCTAGGAGGCGTTCATATCTAACTTGGATCTAATTACGGCAAAGATACAGGCAAGACTAGAGTGCCATTACTTACGACAATATGTTGTTCCCTAGAGATATTATACATTAAAAAGCCCATACGTGGTAGTTTATCTACTTGCAGCACAAGGTATTAAGGTATAACATTGCCAATTGAAACGAACTCATATCTGCGTGCATCCAACGATATCTGTCTGCTGTTTACGCTCAGTCTACTGATTAGAATTTAAAAACATTTTCTAACAGTATTTTTTCACAGATACGTACATTCGTGAATGGCTATCTATACCTAGTATTTTTTGAAGCATCTAATCACTGTGTGTTAAAGAGGCCAGGTTAGTTGTTAGCGTTAAATACCGTCTGCATATATAAACCTCGATTTAAATAATGCCAAACATTTACGCAGAGACCTTGGTAAGGGAATTGGTCAAATCGTTTAGTTAATGACGCCCGAGAACCCTGTTTGGTTCCCGAGCATCGGAGATCCTCGCAATGCTTTTGTTTATCTCTTTATTCAACACTTTATTAAAAATCTGAATCTGACCAGCTAGTCGGGTACTGGTCAGTACTTAATCAACGACCTTTGTCATATCTTCACTGAATCAGTCTGTCTTAATAAGCTGACGTCTTTCCTTCTTTGCCTACGCAAAACAGTACATTAGCAACGCCCATCTGCCTTTTCTCGCTAACTCTTCTGTACCATATGGTATAGCCTGATAGTATAATACTAGTCTTCGATTTGTTGGGTACGAGTAAGCAAGTGACATTCTGGTGCGAACGGTCTAAGAAACAGCCAGCTGCAGTTCCCGTTGTTCCCTTGTCGCCCTCGGGTTCAAAGCGTTATGAGTACGTATGTCTTTATCTATGTCTTTTCTCTCTAGCCAGCTATCCATTCATTCATGCATCCATCCATCCATCCATCCAATCAGCAAGTCAGTTCTACTTCGTCGTCTGCCTGCCTGCCAAATTCAAGTTGAGCTCACAGCAGCTTCCCTTCCTGATGATCTATGTAAGCTTTCATGTAAACCCCCAACGCGGCGTGCGCCGCTGTTCCTCTCACTCTTGCAAGCTGTTGCACTCTGCACTTCTTTGTTACGATGGCAATCTCCATTCGCCCCTGCTGCATAAATTCGTATTGTAAGTCCCTCCCTAGTGATGCTTGCTGTGCGCTGCAGTTGCGAGACAGCGCATCGGTGGTCTCGATCCCGGGTAACTTACACTCAGCATCGAACCAAAAGAGCTTTTTCTTTCAAAGCACACTCTTACAGATGCAGGACAATGTTGCTGCGACGTCGCCACGCTTTAGACGGCTGCTGTACTGGCTTCTATTCGTGCTGTTTCGTCTGTTGCTGTTACCCCCGCTGACGCGGCTACTGCTGGGGGCAGTTCGCCGATTGGCGACGGGGAGCGCTGAAAGCGGGAATCACAAAGAGTCTCCCTCACACTTGAGTAGAACGATCTTTGGGGAGACTGCTAACCGACAAGCAGCAACATATCGATAGAGTACCATTTTTTCTAACTAGCAGAAGAAATTCAATGAAGCTGCGCGTCGTAGCGGCATATGAAATACTTAGATGATCAAACACCACTATAGTCACGAACGATATCTAGGTGCTCGCCCTGCCATCTCTATAATGCGTAGCTCTGCGTAAGGAAACACCGACTGACGTGGTTAGCTCATACAGAGTGGATAGAGACGGTGCATTGATAACCATGACTATTAGCAAAGATGTAGTAGAGAACTAAGTATATGCTAATTATATTTTGAGACATAAAGAATATGTGTTCAGTTAAATAAGTATTTATAAAATACTTCGTCGTTATTTCTGCATTGACGCGTGGCGCCACTAAATAATAACTACGACAGATGGTTCATGAATAATCAAACATTTAACGTCTGTAATCTTCTAGGTTAGATTCGTATCCTCTCGCCTAATTTACTAGTGAACAAACGCAAAATCGGAATCTTCATTAATACACTCCCTCTCTCCCTCTCTCTCTCTCTCTCTCTCTCTCTCTCTCTCTCTCTCCCTCTGCTGTCTCTCGATGCGCGAATGTGTACCTGTGAGATGTTAAATGAAAAACACAAAATATTGATTTGTTATATTAAACATGTATATTTATTATTATCTGTATACAGCTAAGCGTTTTTATAAAGTCCGGCCACCTTCTGAAAGACGCTATTGATATGTGTTGGAGATCTCTGTCTTACTCATGATCCAGTTCAGGCATTCTGTACCAGCGCAATTTGCACAGTCCTTGTTTGTCAAAAGCTGATGTCATCAAGCGTAAGAATAACTGATAAACGATTACTTCGCGAGAGAAACATAGATGGGATACGCAAGCCTCAGGGAAAACGAATGGATACGAACACAGAAATACGTACGTAAACACGAAAAATCTCAAAATAACAAACACGAACTAAAACAGATTTTGTTTCGCTTCAGTATTTTCACCTCACTGACAACACTTCCTATTTGAAAACCTACTTTCGAAAGGATTATGGGGAAGGGACATACAATGAACATTATAGGTCGGCAGGCTTCATTACCTTCTTTTCGTATATCTCGTCAAATGTCAAGGGTCTTTACTGTCTTTCTGTTCACGGCTTATCCTGCTTATTGACTTGACCATTTCCCGTAATTCTCTACTGGACAAGTATCGCAATTTTATCTCGCGTTAACAGCCCTTGCCGTTGCACCCCTGCGTATTGACCGTTAGCTGGCACCGGCACCCAGACTGAGACTACGAATGCCAGAATCATTCATTTTACTTTTAGTTACATGTAGTTAGTTAGGTTTTTTTTTTTTAACTTTTATTATTATTACTATTCTTCTTATCACGATCATCGTCATCGTAAGTGTTATCCTTAGATTGGTGTCGATCTTCACTTTAGTTTTTTAATATTGTGTTGTTGTAACTGATGAGCTTGGTTTTCGCCATATCTGAGATGATTACTAATGCTGTTTAGATTTATATTAATATAGTCAGTATCAGCATATTATTGTGCATTCGTATTCTAATTCGTTTATATTGTTATAGTATTATTAGCATCATAATGTTTTTTTTTTTTGTACAGTTTATATTTACAAATGTACGGGTCACGTTCATTGATCGTAACGGCAAGTGGGCGCAAGCCATTCCAGAGACCGATCGCTTAATCCATTTGGCCGTTACGTTGCCATTCTGTGATGCTATTACACTCGAATATGCGTTTCGATGCCTTACGTGCTTACTCTTGCCCTCAAAAACGGCACAACTCTACGCAGCATAATCTCTAGGTCCCGAAAGATTCGTTTTAAACGTTTAGCGGCGTCAGCCACAACCGCACGCTCGCTTATCCCAAACGTCGTTTCCCTCTCCCTGAACTCTTCGGCGTGCTTTGCCTCACGCGTTAAGTGCTTATAAATTGGGCTATCCGAAGAATGAGAGATTGTTTGAATAAAAGCTGAGAGGCCGTGGCATTGCGAATAAAAAAAGCTAAATCATGATATAAAAGTTCAACGACTGCGTCCCGGCGCCTATGGTCGTCCACCGACGACAACAGGAGCTTTAAGATTAATGGAACTATAATTAATGGAGCAACGCTGCTGAATGTAGAAAACAACATTGCTGCCGTTGCAGGCTTTAAAAATGGGCCAACGCCTCCTCACTGCAACTGAAGGCTCTGTCAACCCATGAAAGCTCGGAGCTGTGGCATAATAAAAATACGCAAAATGGCATGATAGCTGGCTGTATGCGACCCTATGTATGTGAGTGTACGGATGTCTACACACACGCAGGCTGTAGCTTTTCCGGTTTCTTTACACTTGATAGGCGTCTCCTCGATGTTTTTTGGTGAAAACGTCGCTTACAGGTGGGATCAAATGCCACTGCTTTCCTCTATCTCTTCATCTGTCGTCGGCGCCAGCCTTTCAGACGAGACGACAGGGACGGTCTTTCGACAGAAATAGCGAAGTTGACGGTAGGATCGTTCATTTATTTCAATATTTACATAAACGAGATTCGCACGCCGGCCATGGAAAGCCAACAAGTCGATAGTAGCCGGCCAGCCAGACAAACGGTGACTGAGGTCTAAATCAAAGTATGCAATGACGTGTAGTCGTAGCATTTTTCCACGAGACTACAACAAGCCATGTACGGTACACATAGTAATAGCTAATCGGAAAAGCCTGTTGTTCTTATTTCTGGACCATGCCAGAATTACGTTCTAAGGGAAAACGAGTAGCGCTTTGAGGGTGACAGTCCGTCGATTTGTCAACGATATGATGTCATAGTACAGCCCACGTAAGAAACCATAGCAACATGAAGTGAAGATAGCTACAGCCATTAGGTAGCTGAACGATTTAGGCATTCTGCACTCGCAGTTGATCCTCGCCAGGAGAGGCTGCCGAGTTAAAGTAGGAACTCTGCATCGAGTACAGCCGATCGATTGGGTTCAACGGGTTGATGGTATTGAGAGCATTGCCGTGCAGACTCCCGGTGAATGAGCGTGCTAACAGAGCGGCGGCCTCGTCATCGCCGCCTGTTGGACATCTGCAAACGGAGGAAGTCTGTTCGTCAGTCAGATAAACCTTCAACCAACAGAAACTGCACAACGCTAAACACTGTCGTTTAAGCAGTACCCGTCGCACAGCGCGTATCTGTCAAGTAATAATAATAATAATAAATTAATGCAATGCACAACAGACGCGGTACACGACACGATAGAAAAAGAAAACAAGCCTTATTTATTATTTATCTCTTTATTTCTGGATTAATTACCTAGAGCTATCCCTGACTAACCTACCCCTGTCGGGTGGTCCTCTGAGCGGATCCGATGAGGACGTCCTCGAGCCCGCCAAGACTGGACTCGGAGTCTGCTCCAATTTCCGTCTTCATAAACGCCTGTTCTGATTGTGCATAGAATGGCATACTATGTGGACTATCGTAGGGTAAGCCGCCGACAGTGCTAGGGACTATGTTGTACGAGGGGGACCCTCCCGCACTGTCGAGTTCATGCAGCGCGAGGCGGTACGGTGACGAGCCGACGAGATCTGGTGAGGCAGACTGCCTTCCGTCCTCTGAGCGCCTACAGGAGTCTCTCGTGGACGAGGCTATCTCGGACTCGGAAGAGTCACCGCAGTTACTCTGTGCCGTCCGCGCTACCGTGCCGGAGCCGCCGTTCCGCTGCTGTTGTTGTTGTTTACGCTGGATCTTTTTGAGCTTGGCCCGCTGGTTTTGAAACCACACCTGAACGATACGTACGCTCAGACCTGTCTCCTTCGCCAATGCCTCGCGGACCTTCCTGCAGGGCTTTTGACTGATCTCGAACGATGCCTTGAAGGCTCTCCTCTGTGCCGTCGTTAGCATCGTTCGAGGACGCTTGGGCCCCCTTCGTCCGTCAGGCCTCTGCGCCCCGGGAGCCCCTACGGCTCCCACGCCGCCCCCCGCGACCGTCACACCAGTCGGTACTGTGCCAGGTCCAGTTAGCGTGCCTGGTAGCAACGTCTGTCCAGTTACCGAAACTCCATTGACGGGAACTACAGCGGCCTCAACGTTGCCTATTACGAACGAGAAGGTCGATGCTTACGCTGTTAGTTAATAGTCGTTCACGTATGTCATAGCCGCTATAGCGTTTACTCACGTCAAAACTGATTGGATTTCACCAACGAACGGTTAGACCTACAGGATGAAAACGAATGGGGATTTACTTCCATAATGTCCCAGATTCGTTGATATAGCGAGACAATCCTACAAACGACGAACATGGATAACAACCGACAATTTTAGGAGACTTGTTGAAAAACACCATGTTTTTTTATCTGGAGAGAGATAATTTTCGCAGAGAAAATTAAAAAAACTTAATTGTACAGTATATGGTACTTATATTTTAGGTTGTTTTATTAGAATTTAATAATGTATAGAACATTCTCTTCATTGGAGTCAGAAATTAGCATACCACGTAGCTGTTGTAGGAGATGTATTTCTTTCTCAAAGTCCTGTCGACAATAAAGCCTCCCACTGCGCAAGACATACTCATCTCCTCGTTGCAGTTGACGCCCGCATGTACAACATAAAAAACACGAAAGGTGGTACACTTGCTCCAACGCCTTCATTACGAGTTCAGCTGGAGCAATCGAACCTGTACATGCTGCACACTTTGCTCCAAATAATCTGCAATATATGTATACAACACATTTAGTTATACAATTAAAACTTGTAAGAATTCATTGAGATATAGGATAGTCTCTTTTTCTTATAATGAGCAAGTAACGAGGTGTACATATACAGGGTGGGTGCACAGCTGTAGACTGCATGATCAAGACCCTAAACAATTTCTACATTTTATATCCCACCCGTAAAGCTTTGCGTTCCAAATTTAAGTAGTAGTAACCAGTAAAAAGTTTTTCTGCCTGTAGATCACTAAAAGCAAAAGCGTGAACTTATTCATCAGCGTTACACAGCTATATCTGTGCTAAACTACCTTTGTACAACAGATTAACAGTTTATTATCATAGAATAGTTTGGGTACCACCACGGCCTTTCTGTTACATGAGGTGATTGGTTTACCAGTTCAGCGCCGTACCTCACTTCCTTTTCTTTCCTTTAAGTGTAACATTACTACATTTGGGCAAAGAAATTTATGGTAACAATTGCCACGGCAGCAGTCTAAGTCCGCGTCCTTTTCTATGTCGTCCGTGTTTACCGATCTGTGCCTAGGCTTTAGTTCAGTTAGTGCTTCTTCCATTTGGCTACTAAGCCGCTCGGTTAGTCTCCCGAATTCGCTTTGTATAGGCTGTATTGGTCATCGAATTCAACTAATATGGTTCTTAACAACGGCGGGGCTCTCACCGATAGCGTACAGAGTTAGAAGGCATCTACCTTTTAACGAATCGGCCCAACGGCCCCTGCTGGCCTTTCGACCTCATATGTAATAACACTAGTGCGCATAAACTAGCACATATTGGCGCAACCTCACATCGATGAGATGGCGCTTTCGTTCAGCTGTTGGCATAGAGATGAATTGAAGGTCTGGTGTTCCGATACCTTGGCAAAAATTAACCTTTTTCTCTTTAGGTACACCCCTGCCTCGGCCGGAGTTCTTCTTCTCGAAAATAGAAAAGAAGGTGAGGACTGGTCGATTAGTCGTTGTTTGCCATTGCCGCCTTCTTTTGAGCCTGCAAAGGTTTCCTGTGTTTTAGCAGAGCAGTACGTCTCGCAGACAGCTTAGCAGCATTGCGGATTCAGTATAGCAGCTCAGCTTTGTAATACAACTATCTAGCTGGATGTGTCTAAATCTAAGGCTACGAGATATTTCTACAGAGCTTTTATACCATTAACAGCATAGATAGGTAGGCCCTACCTACGGCCAATGGTTCGTGGCCACGGATGCATCCGTCTGACTGGACGGGCTAGATGGTCATCGACGACCGAAACCGAGTTGCTAGGCAAGCAGGAACCGGCGAGCAGCAAGGCAAAGCTAGCATTGGAAAGGGACGATAGCCAAAGAACGATGTCGGGCCAAGGAGTCAACAGCAATAAGATGTTCCCCGCAGGCTGTTTGTTCCGCACACAGGACAACAACCAGAGTCATCGCGTCCTTGCACCCCTTTCCTACCCCCTGAAGCCACACACGCACGATGAGACAAGCTCATCGACAGACAGGCAGATTCGCAAGCTCATTCGCTTGTCCTGTCACAGAGCAACGTACACATGAAACGAAGGAGCTATGTACACTCTTCTGGGCACTTTGTAGCAATGGTCCGAGTCGTTATTGTCACCTCCTCGATCGTTGTAGTCCAGCAACGGTGAAGCAACAGCACGAATAAGAGCAGGAAGCGAGCTGCTCCAGCCGATGGTCCGCTTGCAGATGGTAATATCGTATTCTGCCTACAAGGTCCTGTCTTCTGAACGTTTGCCGTTCTTTAAACTGCATGCACTGGCATATAACTGCAATACGGTGCGGTTACCATTGCATGTAACGCAGACTGCCACTATCTGAATGAAGTGGTATACTGGATTGAGTGAATAATTTCCAACTGACCACAGATAAGGGCGAGCCATGGGTGGAACTTGAAAACACTCGTGTTGCAGAGCGTTTTTATATCGCCGCTGGACGACGGAATGGGTGCTGTGTGCTTATGGACGATCCACGCACCCATCGTGTGAGAGAGAATGCCCATATTGAGTGAAGAAAGGTATGACCAAAGCACCAGTTGCCACTAGCGTCTACACCAGTGATGAGTTGTCGCCGAGTTTGTCGTTCGGAAAGAAATCCAAATGAACTCTCTATTTGAAGTGGGGCTGAAGATTGAGAGGTACCAAGCAAAACGCACGGTTTAGTGCATAGCACTAGCCCGTACTTGTTATTGGTTTCCCACTACATCTGTCTTTATAATCTTCCTATCCACATCCTTCGTCCTTTTTCTCTCGCTGCTTCACAGGCTGTTTTCGTCTTTTCTCTCGCTTTGGCTCTCCCTTTTCGTCTCCTTTAACAAACACTGGCACAAGCAGTCACGCGTACACATACACACACGTAAACAGAAACACACGGTCACAGACAAACAAAGCACTAGAAAAGCGTCCGATAGTCACTTCTACCTTTTCAGCACAAGGGACGAAGGAAATGTGCGCGCTAAGTCATGTGAAGCAGCCCTAGTTCCTCATTCGACCAGGCGAGCTACTAATACGGAACCGAGTTATCTGTTAGGAGAGAATAAGTCAGTGCGTTGGTGGCTAAAAGAACTGGGAGGTGCCCAGCGGAATGGATGAAGACGAATAAAGGATCGAGGGAAAAATAGAGGCCATAGTGAAATAGTGGATCAGCGGTAGACAGGGAAAAAGTATGACGATAAGCTGTGTGCAATCACTTTCACTTTTGTTCGGCCTGTCTCAGTAGCCTAAGGTACAAATCAGGACGGACCCATTTGCTGTTTCGGAGCTAACGCGTGCAAGGCTTAATATGAGCACCCAACAGAGCTAACATGAGTAAAGGGGGGCGTTCGTGCAGACAAACGGTACTGCTCCACAGCACGAGGCATAACACGGGGGAGTACATACGAGCATTGATTGCTGAGCTGCTATTACTAGATGCAGCAGCAGACTTGGCTGCTACAATGAAACTATCTACGAACAGCAATGGCAGGTGCACAGTGTGCGTGATGACTACGCTAAATGCCGCTTAGTCGGAAAGCTACCTGTCGCATTTCAACGCCAAACATTAACACTTCGCAGATTGCGATTGAACTTGACTCTGCCTTCTGGTGAATGGTATAGGACTACATAAACATGTTAAATGTGTGTCAAAATAATAAGATAATTGCTGGTATTTATCTACTGGTATGACATGCGCAGGTCATGTATTGATAACATTCGACGGATGTATACCAACATGTGAGTTCCGATTAGACCAAAGCAATCCACCAATAAACACTATGTAAAAGCTACAAGAAATGCTCAACGAGCCGCATGAATGTTGAAAGTGTCAGATTTTCACACGCATGACGAGATATGGACAATAGACTAAGTCAGAAAATATTGATGGGTTACCTGTATATCGATCACATACGGTTACGTTCCTTTAACAACGGAATGTATTGATCGAATTTAAGGTTACCCATACAAGAATAAGTAAATAAAATAATGTATAAAAAGCTAGTTCAACCGGCGGTCCCCCCAACGGTATGTAGATATCGGTCACGCCGAGTAACTTACTCCTTAAGCCTTCAAGTTATTAAATTAAATTATGTCTTAAATCAGGCCGGAATCGAAACTATATACAGATCTATTATTTAAAATACGCTATTTTACGAGTTGTAATAGTTGTCCGTCGGCTTAGCAACATTGTAATGAAAAAAACATCTCTCACGTAGAGTGCACACTTCCGTCTGTGCAAGATAACCTCATATCATAAAAACGCAGCTGCCATAAAGCTACGTTTATATATAT